>NC_084634.1:1812515-1890015 GCF_033978795.1 Nerophis ophidion | reverse complement strand
ATTTCTAAAAAAAAACGATTTTTAGGTCGTTCCCGGGCTAACGCGCTACTTGTTTAGCATTTGTGTTAATTAAATTCATATGTCTTATTTTTTTTGTTTTTGTTTTTATTTTATTATTCTTGATTATCTTTTCTTTTTTTTTTTATTTTATTATTTTTTATTTATATATATTTTTTTATTATGTGTTTTATTTTTATTATTTTTAATTTTTGAATTAATTGCTTATTTGTAAGAATTGATTTTTTAAAAGACAGGCGTTTTTTGCTTACTTGCTACATGTTTACAGTTTTTTGTAAACATGGTTAATATGTATATATATTTTTTTTTTTCAGAGATTGATACATTTTAGAAGTGATTTTTAAATTAGAGTCATGCTTTTTTATCTGTTTTAAATGGATTTTTCTGGTACAAGATTCATAATTTTTAAGAATTATTTAAAAAAAAAAAAGGCGATCTCCGCACTTATTTGCTTCGTGTTTGTTGTTCTTTTTGTGACTAAGATTCATTTTTTTCGTATTTTTGATTCATCTTTTTAAAGTAAGAGTCATCATTTTGAAGAATCCATTTTTAGAAAGACATTTTAGACTCGGTTTAGCATTCATTTCTAAAAATACATTTGTGAGGCCATTTCTGCGCTTATTTACTATTTTATTGTAAACAAGATTCATATACATTGTTTTAAGTATTATTTTTGTTTGTTTGAATAAGATGAATATTTTTCAAGAATCAATATTTTAAATAATTTTATTGGGCCATTACTCACGACATTTTTAGCATTTTTTAGTTTTTGTTTTTAATGAAACATATTTTTTTTATTTTTTGTTATAATTTTTGAATTTATTGATAATTCTTAAGAATCGATTTTTAAGAAGATGTTTGTTAGGGCGTTTTTGCGCTTTTTTGTAAACATGATAAATATTAGTTGTTTTTTTAAAATATTTTTTTAATAAGATTTATAAATTTAAAAAATGATTTTTGGGCCACCTGGCTATGTGTCAAGCAACAGATTCTTTTTTATTTTTGGAATTAAATTTTATATTTTATTTTAAAATTTATTGAAATTTTTTTTAAGAATTAATTTCTAAAAATAATTTTTTAGGTTGGTCTCGAGCAAGCTCGCTAATTGTTAAGCATTTGTGTTAATTAAATTCATATGTCGTATTCTTTATAATTTTTTTTGTTTGTTTTATTATCCTTTTTATATTTTTATTTATTTTTTAAATATTATTTTTTTATTTATATATATTTTTTTTATTATTTGTTTTATTTTGATCATTTTTAAGTTGTAAATTTTGAATTGATTGTTATTTTGAAAGAAGCAATTTTTAAAAAGACAGGCGTTTTGGTTTTTAAGGCGTTTTTGCGCTTACTTGCTACATGTTTACCATTTTTTGTAAATAAATGACAGTTTAAAATAGGTAAAAAAAGTGGGAGGAGTCAACACAAGTAATAAATTACAATTAAAAATAGGTTAGAAAAGTGGGAGGAGTCAACACAAGTAATAAATCACAATTAAAAATAGGTTTGAAAAGTGGGAGGAGTCAACACAAGTAATAAATTACAATTAAAAATAGGTTAGAAAAGTGGGAGGAGTCAACACAAGTAATAAATTACAATTAAAAATAAGTTGGAAAAGTGGGAGGAGTCAACACAAGTAATAAATTACAATTAAAAATAGGTTAGAAAAGTGGGAGGAGTCAACACAAGTAATAAATCACAATTAAAAACAAGGTTATAAAAGTGGGAGGAGTCAACACAAGTAATAAATTACAATTAAAAATAGGTTAGAAAAGTGGGAGGAGTCAACACAAGTAATAAATTACAATTAAAAATAGGTTAGAAAAGTGGGAGGAGTCTACACAAGTAATAAATCACAATTAAAAACAAGGTTATAAAAGTGGGAGGAGTCAACACAAGTCAAAAATCACAATTAAAAATAGGTTAGAAAAGTGGGAGGAGTCAACACAAGTAATAAATTACCATTAAAAATAAGTTAGAAAAGTGGGAGGAGTCAACGCAAGTAATAAATCACAATTAAAAACCAGGTTGTAAAAGTGGGAGGAGTCAACACAAGTCAAAAATCACAATTAAAAATAGGTTAGAAGAGTGGGAGGAGTCAACACAAGTAATAAATTACAATTAAAAATAGGTTAGAAAAGTGGGAGGAGTCAACACAAGTAATAAATCACAATTAAAAACAAGGTTATAAAAGTGGGAGGAGTCAACACAAGTCATAAATTACAATTAAAAACAAGGTTATAAAAGTGGGAGGAGTCAACACAAGTCATAAATTACAATTAAAAAGGTGAAAACTGCAACTCAAGTCAAAGGTTTTCGTTTTGCGCGTGTTTTAGTGGGGCGGAGCTTACGTGGTCAAACCAGGAAGAAGGCGGGATATAACACTGGCCAAACCACGCCCCCAAGAAATGAAAATGACTGGCAAACCCCAGGGAGCCACACACACACACCCACACACACACCCAAAGCGGCCTCACCTTTGACGGAGGTGTTGGGGGGCGGGGCCTCCATGCGCAGGTTCCAGGGCGGGTCCCCCTGGTTGGCGAAGTCGCGCATCTTCAGGTAGCTGATGGTGAGGCGGATGATGGACGCCTTGTCCAGCTGGCTGGTGATGGCGCCCGGCAGCGGCAGCATCTTGGCCAGCTCGTAGAACTCAAAGTTCTCCTTCCCCCGCCGCGACCTCGCCGCGTCCCGCGACTTCTCCTTCCTCAGCGCCTGCAGCCTGCGCCGGGGAAGAAAACTAGCTTAAAGACAAACTAGCAAGTGACGGAGATAGACATCTTTTTGAATCCTCGTCATATTTTAAAACAGCTAAGTGTTGGCCATACGTAGACCTTGAAGGTTGGAATGTAACGAGGAGTCATAACACTCTTCTTATCTCAAATGTCCCAGGCTTAGAAGGAAAATAGATATGGAAATTCGCTCTGGAGGAGGAGGGGGGCGAGTGAGAGAGGGTAAAAGGCGAAACTTCGGTAGTATTGTCAGATCAACTAGGGCGATGCGATTTGAATGTGTCGTGCATAGATTTGGTCTCCCAAAGCTTTGGATTAAAATATATCAAAATAAGCTACTCTGTCTGGGATTCCTTCAAAACAAGCTTATGTGTCATCTAACGAACCTGGGGGGTGACCCGCGTAAGATCAGAATACAACACAAGCCAACATGCTAACATCATGTGTGAAGTATCATTTCTTTTTACTTCAAAATGAATACATGCAAAACTAGCTACACCGTTACAATGCTAAAGGTCAAACTGTTACAGTTAGCATGTTAGCAAGATGGAATGTTATAAAAGTAACAAAATATATGACTGTCAAGTGTATCTCTGCAAAAATAAGGCAAGGTTAGCATGCTAAAATTACATGGTATCAGTATATTTGACTCTGAGGTGAGCGGATGCAAAATGACCTACAATGCTAACAGCTAGCATGTATCAATTAACAAAATATTTGGCTCTGATGTGTACACCTGTGCATTTAGCTCAAGGCAATATGTTAGCATGTTAGCAGGATAGTCACATAACAAAAAAAATGACTGTATCTCTGTATTAAAAGTTAACGTTAGCGTGCGAAAAATAGAAGTGAAGTGTCAGAATATTTTACTTTGAGGTAGATACCTGCAAAAGTAGCTAAAATGTTAAAATTCAAACCATTAGCCTGATATAGTTAGCATTTCAGCAATCAAGTCAAGTAATAAAGTAAACAAAGTTACAAGTGTGTGTGCGGGTGTGTGCGGATGTGTGTGTGTGTGTGTGTGTGTGTGTGTGTGTGTGTGTTGGGGTGTGTGCGAATGTGTGCGGGTGTATGCGGGTGTGTGTGCGGGTGTGTGCGTGTGTGTGCATGGGTGTGTGCAGGTGTGTGTGTGGTTATGTGCGGGTGTGTTCAGGTGTGTGTATGGGTGTTTGCGGGTGTGTAAAAATGTGTGCGGGTGTGTGCGAGTGTGTGTGTGGGTGGGTGTGTGTGGGTGTGTGTGCGGGTGTGTGCGCGGGTGGGGGTGTGTTCGGGTGTGTGTATGGGTGTGTGCGGGTGTGTGTGCGGATGTGTGCGTGTGTGTATGGGTGTGTGTATGGGTGTGTATGGGTGTGTGCGGGTGTGTGTGCGGGTGTGTGCATGTGTGTGCGGGTGTGGGTGTGTGCAGGTGTGCGAGTGTGTGTGCGGGTGTGTGTGCAGGTGTGTGTGCGGTTATGTGCGGGTGTGTGTGCGGGTACGTGTATGGGTGTGTGTGGGTGTGTTTATGGTTGTTTGCGGGTGTGTGTGCGGGTGTGTGCGGGTGTGTGCGGGTGTGTCCGGGTGTGTGTATGGGTGTGTGTATGGGTGTGTGCGGGTGTGTGTGCGGGTGTGTGTGCGGGCGTGTGTGCGGGTGTGTATGGGTGTGTGTGGGTGCGTGCGGGTGTGTGTGCGGGTGTGTATGGGTGTGTGTGGGTGTGTATGGGTGTGTGCGGGTGTGTGTGCGGGTGTGTGCGTGTGTGTGCGGGTGTGGGTGTGTGCAGGTGTGCGAGTGTGTGTGCGGATGTGTGCGGGTGTGTGTGCGGGCGTGTGTGCGGGTGTGTATGGGTGTGTGTATGGGTGTGTGCGGGTGTGTGTGGGTGTGTGCGGGTGTGTGCAGGTGTGCGAGTGTGTGTGCGGGTGTGTGTGCAGGTGTGTGTGCGGTTATGTGCGGGTGTGTGTGCGGGTACGTGTATGGGTGTGTGTGGGTGTGTTTATGGTTGTTTGCGGGTGTGTGTGCGGGTGTGTGCGGGTGTGTGCGGGTGTGTATGGGTGTGTGTGGGTGTGTTTATGGTTGTTTGCGGGTGTGTGCGGGTGTGTGCGGGTGTGTGCGGGTGTGTATGGGTGTGTGCGGGTGTGTGCGGGTGTGTGTGCGGGCGTGTGTGCGGGTGTGTATGGGTGTGTGTATGGGTGTGTGCGGGTGTGTATGGGTGTGTGCGGGTGTGTGCATGTGTGTGCGGGTGTGGGTGTGTGCAGGTGTGTGTGCAGGTGTGTGTGCAGGTGTGTGTGCGGTTATGTGCGGGTGTGTGTGCAGGTACGTGTATGGGTGTGTGTGGGTGTGCTTATGGTTGTTTGCGGGTGTGTGTGCGGGTGTGTGTGCGGGTGTTTGGACATGTAGGAGTGGGTGTGTTTGACCTTGACTCGAGCAGACATATTTATCAGGTTGCGGCTGAGTTGGTAGCGCAACACTTGTCGTAATCAGTGTGTGTGTGTGTGTGTGGGTGTGTGTGTGTGTGTGTGTGTGTGTGTGTGTGTGTGTGCGCGGGTTAAAAACATGAGATGAAACCACGTCGTAAAGTCCGAGCGGGTGACTTGATGGCGTTTTAAAGAGCTCGTCGGCGCGTGTCTGTGTGCCTCGTAAAGTTCAGTGAGGTGGGTCGATGCTTTTTTAAAGAGCTTGTCAGAGGAAATATGTGTGTTTTAATGTGTGTGTCTTTTAATGTGTGTGTGTGTGTGTGTGTGTGTGTGCACAAAGCATGCTGGGAAGGTCGGGGAGGGTGTCGCCGTTTAACTTGCAGGTCAACCGGAGGTCCGAGGGAGCATCCGTCATGTGGCGGGGCACACTGTCGCCTGGTAGATCTACAGTCCACACTCACGCTAAGCCCCGCCTTCCTTGGAAGCCACACCCACCGGACACCCAAGTAGGATTAGAACCATTCCTGTTTCCTGTACTCAAAAAGTTTCTATCCAGGAGGAGACCGAGGGCGGCGAGAAGACGGGAACTCAACTGAGGGGCGGCCCGGAGCTGGTGGTATTTGACCAGTACTAACCCTGACCCTGACCAGGGTCCTACCTTTACATTTCAACCCCTGGCGTCCATGAAAGCATGGAGGGGGGGTGGGGGGACCTAAAAGGTCTGGAATGGGACCGAAAAATCTCCCCGCCCGTGTCCTATATGGGCACAGTGGGATGAGTCTGTTTTAAGGTTCAGTCCTACTTGGCGGAGCATGATACCTCTAAGGGGGTGATGGACCTTTTGAAGGAACCTGGTCCCTTTAGGGGACCAAGGTTTTGTTTGGCCGGATAGGGATCTGGCTGAGTACAGAGGAGCCAGGAGAAGAAACACTATGATACCAGCACATTTAGGGATTAGTCCATTTTGGGGCAACCCAAGGCCTTTAAGGTTCAGTCGTACTTGGCGGAGCATGATACCTTTATGGGGTGATGGACCTTTTGAAGGAACCTGGTCCCTTTAGGGGAGCAGGGATTTGTTTGGCCAGATAGGGATCTGGCTGAGTACAGAGGAGCCAGGAGAAGAAACACTATGATACCAGCACATTTAGGGATTAGTTCATTTTGGGGCAACCCAAAGCCTTTAAGGGTCAGTCCTACTTGGCGGAGCATGATACCTTTATGGGGGTGATTGACCTTTTGAAGGAACCTGGTCCCTTTAGGGGACCAAGGTTTAGTTTGGCCAGATAGGGATCTGGTTGAGTAAGCAGGAGCCAAGAGAAGAAACACTATGATACCAGCACATTTAGGGATTAGTCCATTTTGGGGCCACCTAAGGCCTTTAAGGTTCAGTCCTACTTGGCGGAGCATGATACCTTTATGGGGGTGATGGACCTTTTGAAGGAACCTGGTCCCTTTAGGGGAGCAAGGTTTTGTTTGGCCAGAAAGGGATCTGGCTGAGTACAGAGGAGCCAGGTGGAGAAACACTATGACATCTGCGCCTCCCCTGGTGGAACCTCCTTCTTTAAGTGTCTCAAACCACCGTGAAAGAGTTCCCCTTACTTACAACGACCACTTTACCTTGCAGGACCCACTCTACCGCAACCCTAACCCCGGTTTAGAAGTATCTACCAGGTCCAAATCACACCTATTAAAAACCTTTGAAGGGTCAGGGAAGTCCCATTATTAGTACAGGGATTTGTCCCAGAAGGTCCAAAATGGGTCGAAAAGGACGGCCCTGCCCACTTTCTATTTGGGCACATGTTGGACCTTCTGGGGCCACGGACACATTTAGGGATTAGTTCAGGTACAGTCCTACTTGGTGGAGCATGGTACCTTTATGGGGGTGGAGGCCCTTTTGAAGGAATCCGGTCCCTTTAGGGGACCATTTTTTGTCTGGCCAGACAGGGATCAGAGTTCATCACCTATGAATGCTTGGCTGAGTACAGAGGAGCCAGGTAAAGAAACACTTTACCCCGGTTTATAAGTATTTAACTGGTCGAACCCGTGTAAATATTTGAGGGGTCTGTGAAAGCACATGGAGTTCTCCCAGAAGGTCCGAAATGGGCTAAAAAGGATGGTCTTGCCCATTTTCTATTTGGGCAGGTTGGACCTTCCAGGGCCACAGAGACATTTAGGGATTAGTTCATTTTGCGGCAGCCCAAGGCCTTTAAGTTTCAGTCCTACTTGGCAGACCATGATGATGTCTTTATGAAGGGTGAAGGCTCTTTTGAAAGAACCTAGGACCTTCAGGGGACCCTGGTTTTGTTTGGCCGGACAGGGATCAGAGTTCATCACCTATGAATGCTTGGCTGAGTACAGAGGAGCCAGGTAAAGAAACACTTTACCCCGGTTTATAAGTATTTAACTGGTCGAACCCGTGTAAATATTTGAGGGGTCTGTGAAAGCACATGGAGTTCTCCCAGAAGGTCCGAAATGGGCTAAAAAGGATGGTCTTGCCCATTTTTTATTTGGGCACGTTGGACCTTCCGGGGCCACGGAGACATTTAGGGATTAGTTCATTTTGTGGCAGCCCAAGGCCTTTAAGTTTCAGTCCTACTTGGCAGACCATGATGATGCCTTTATGAAGGGTGAAGGCTCTTTTGAAACAACCTAGGACCTTCAGGGGACCATGGTTTTGTTTGGCCGGACAGGGATCACAGTTCATCGCCTATGACTGCTTGGCTGAGTACAGAGGAGCCAGGTGAAGAAACATCACAGGAGCCATCTGCATCTCGCTGGTGGGAAAGTAGTCCTAAAAATCCAAACCTCATTCTCCAAGTGTCCCAACCATCCGAGGAAGTCTTTCCATTAGCAATGGCCAATATAAAATAGAAAACTTGGTACTCAATAAACTTTGACCAGGAACCTGAAGGACACGTTTCCACTTTTGCTGTCTCCAAAATGTAATGTTCAGTCATTTATCCAAGAGGAGACTGGGGGCAACAAGAAAACCACTGTGGAATATTTCCCTGCAGAGCTAAAGTTAGCTCCAGTTAGTTCTAATCTGTCCAACCAGACTAGAAACAGTCACCACTCTACCCTAACCCTAATCCGGTTTCTAAGCACGTACCACGTTCAACTTGCACCCCTTTAAACCTGGGATGAGGTCAAGGAAAGTCCGATCTGCACATGAAGGTGTCCCAAAAGGTGTCCGAAACAAATCGCGAAAAAACCCGGACCCTATTAGGCAGAGTCTGAAGCCGGAGACTTTTTGGCATCCCAAAGAATAGTCCTCAGTCCCTAAAAGTCTGAGCGTCGTTCTGCAAGTTTCTACTTACAGCGAGTACTTTGAAGGGGTTGGGTAGGGGGCAACAGAAAATAGAGACTCTATAAGATCTGACCGGGATCCTGGTGTTGCGACGAGTCTCACACGCTAACGAATCCTAAGTGCTTAATTAGTTCCTGTTTTCACACCAGAAGACCATTTGATGATGAAAGTGTTTGCAGGTCTCTAATGAACAGACACTGTCGCTACGTCCCTGAACGCAACGTTGTCTCTTTTTGAAGAAAAAAACATTCCACTTGTTTGAGGTTGTCAGTGTTTGTTTCAGAGAAAGTTCCATCGGATAAAACCGAAAATAATATTTAGCCACAATTCATCTCCGAGGAGCGAGTCAGCTGCCGGTTTATGACCGGAAAAACCCCACGAAACTTTCCCCCAAAGCCCCAAGAGAACCCCGAAATGGACTCACCCCTTAAAAGTTTTGGGACCACTAGGGTTCTTTCTGGACTTTCTTGGACCCCTTAGTGAAAATGGTTGAATTCAGACCGTGTACATACCTAACGAACACCATTAGGTTAAGGAAAGATTAGTTTTTCGGAGGGTTTGAGGAAATGGGTCCGGCACACAAGTGTCCTGAGAGTATTTGGGGAATATTTTCCTACTCAGAAAGACACCTGGAGGTCCCCTAAAACCCCAACAAGGATCATATTCCACCTAAAGGGAGCTCCCTGGTTATCTATAGGGTCCATAATCTACCCAATAAGTCTAGGGCCGGAGCCCTTATGGCTATACCTTTAGGCACCTGCTCATTGGGACCATTTGGGTACTTCTGGGACTTTCTTGGACCCATCAGCCAAAAAGGGTAAATTCTTACTTTATAGATACTTAACAAACCAAATTAGGTTGCTGGAAAGATTCGTTTTTTTGGAGGGTTTTGGGTACTGGGTCCGGCACTTTTGTTTTTCCGGAAGAGTCCCTAGAGTACTTGGAGCATTTTCCTACTCATGAACTGAACTTAAGGTACCATAGTACCCCAATAAGGATAATCTTCTACTTAAAGAACCCAGGGAGCCTAAAACAGACTAACCCCTGAAAGTGCTGGTGCTTTAAAGGGTCTAGAAACTACCTAAGGAGTCTGGGGCCAGAACCCTTTAAGGTGGGCTTTTCTTGGACCACTTGGGGCCAAAAAGGGTTCAATTCTTACTTTATAGATACTTAACAAACCGAATTAGGTTAATGGAAAGATTAGTTTTTTGAAGGGTTTGGGGAACTGGGTCTGGCACTTTTCTTTTGCCGGAAGTGTCCCTAGAGTATTTGGAGCATATTCCTAAAGAACTTCCACCTAAAGAACCTAGGGAGCCTAAAACAGACTAACCCCTGAAAGTGCTGGTTCTCTAAAGGGTCCATAATCTACCCAATAAGTCTAGGGCCGGAGCCCTTTTGGCTATACCTTTGGGCACCTGCTCATTGGGACCTTCTGGGTACTTTCGGGACTTTCTTGGACCCATCAGCCAAAAACGGTTAAATTCTTACTTTACAGATACTTAACAAACCGAATTAGGTTAATGGAAAGATCAGTTTTTTGAAGGGCTTGGGGAACTGGGTCTGGCACTTTTCTTTTGCCGGAAGCGTCCCAAGAGTATTTGGAGCATATTCCTAAAGAACTTCCACCTAAAGAACCTAGGGAGCTTAAAACAGACTAACCCCTGAAAGTGCTGGTGCTTTAAAGGGTCCATAATCTACCTATGGAGTCTGAGGCCGGAGCCCTTTTAGATATACCTTTGGGCACCTGCTCCTTGGGACTGTTTGAGTACTTTTGGGCCTTTCTTGGACCCCACTGGGGCCAAAAAGGATTAAAGTCTTACTTTATAGATACTTAACAAACCGAATTAGGATAATGGAAAGATTAGTTTTTAGGACGGTTTGGGGCACTGGGTCTGGCACTTTTATTTTGCCTGAAGTGTCCCTATAGAGAATTTGGGACACATTCCTACTCACGAACTGACCTGGACGTCCCAGAGTACCCCAACAAGGATCGTCTTCCACCTAAAGAACCTAGGGAGCCCAAAACAGACTAACCCCTTCAAGTGCTGGTGCTCTAAAGGGTCTGAAGCGTACCCAAGCAGTCCGGGGCCGTAGTCCTTTTAGGTATACTTTTGGGCATTTGCTCAAGGGGACCATTTAGTTTCTTTTGGGACTTTCCTGGACCCCCCAAGGCCAAAAAGGGTTCAATTCGGACTTCATAGATACTTAACAAACCGGACTAGGTCAATGGAACGAGAAGTTTTTGGAAAGTGTTTGGGGTACTGCTTTTGACAATCGTGTTCCTTTAGAGTAATTGGGGACTATTCTTTTTCAGAAATAGACCTGAAGGCTCCATAAAACCCCAACAAGGATAATCTTCCACCTAAGGAACCCGAAGGACCCCATAACAGACAAAACCCTGATATTGCCGGTGCTCTAAAGGGTCCACAATGTACCCAAGGAGACCGGGCCAGAGACCTTTTGGGTATACTTTTGGGCAACCGATCATTTAAACAACTTGGATTTTTTCGGGACTGTATTAGGCCCCTGAGGACTGAAAAGGGTTCAACTCAGACCTTGTAGATACTTTGCATCAACTTGGGTTGATGCAAAGAACAGTTTTTCGCAGGGTTCGGGCCAAATGCAAAAATGGCTTGGCCCTTTTTTTTTTTTTTTGCCAGAAGTGTTCCTAAAGTGATTGGGGTCTATTCCTATTCACAAACAGACCCGAAAGTCCCAGAGTCTTCCACCTAAAGAACCCGAAGGACCCCATAGCAGACAAAACTCTGATATTGCCGGTGCTCCAAAGGGTCCAGAGTGTACCCAAGAAGTCCGGGCCAGAGTCCTTTTGGGCAACTGATCATTTAAAACTACTTGGTTTCCTTTGGGACTGTATCAGGCCCCTTAGGACTGAAAAGGGTTCAACCCAGACATTGTAGATACCTAAGAAACCAGATTGGGTTGATGAAAAGAACAGTTTTTCGCAGGGTTTGGGCCAATTGCAAAAAGTGTTCCTAAAGTTATTGGGGTCTATTCCTATTCACAAACAGACCAGAAAGTCCCAGAGTCTTCCACTTAAAGAACCCGAAGGACCCAAAACAGACTAAGCCCTGAAATGTACCCAAAGAGTCTGGGGCCGTAACCTTTTTGGGTATACTTTTGGTCAACTGATCATTTAAAACCACTTGGGTTCTTTTGGGACTGTATTAGGCCCCTTAGGACTGAAAAGGGTTCAACTCAGACCTTGTAGATCCCTAAGAAACCAGATTGGGTCGATGAAAAGAACAGTTTTTCGCAGGGTTTGGGCCAATTGCAGAAAGTGTTCCTAAGGTGATTGGGGTTTATTTCTATTCACAAACAGAACCGAAAGTCCCAGAGTCTTCCACTTAAAGAACCCGGAGGACCCAAAACAGACTAAGCCCTGAAATGTACCCAAAGAGTCCGGGGCCGTAACCCTTTTGGGTATACTTTTGGTCAACTGATCATCTAAAACCACTTGGGTTCTTTTGGGACTGTATTAGGCCCCTTAGGACTGAAAAGGGTTCAACTCAGACCTTGTAGATACCTGAGAAACCAGATTGGGTCGATGAAAAGAACAGTTTTTCGCAGGGTTTGGGCCAATTGCAAAAAGTGTTCCTAAAGTGATCAAGGTCTATTCCTACTCACAAACAGACCCGAAAGTCCCAGAGTCTTCCACCTAAAGAACCCGGAGGACCCAAAACAGACTAAGCCCTGAAGTGTACCCAAAGAGTCCGGGGCCGTAACCTTTTTGGGTATACTTTTGGTCAACTGATCATCTAAAACCACTTGGGTTCTTTTGGGACTGTATTAGGCCCCTTAGGACTGAAAAGGGTTCAACTCAGACCTTGTAGATACCCGAGAAACCAGATTGGGTCGATGAAAAGAACAGTTTTTCGCAGGGTTTGGGCCAATTGCAAAAAGTGTTCCTAAAGTGATCAAGGTCTATTCCTATTCACAAACAGACCAGAAAGTCCCAGAGTCTTCCGCTTAAAGAACCCGGAGGACCCAAAACAGACTAAGCCCTGAAATGTACCCAAAGAGTCCGGGGCCGTAAACCTTTTGGGTATACTTTTGGTCAACCGATCATTTAAAACCACTTGGGTTCTTTTGGGACTGTATTATGCCTCTTAGGACGGAAAACCGTTCAACTCAGACCTTGTAGATCCCTAAGAAACCAGATTGGGTCGATGAAAAGAACAGTTTTTCGCAGGGTTTGGGCCAATTGCAAAAAGTGTTCCTAAAGTTATTGGGGTCTATTCCTATTCACAAACAGACCCGAAAGTCCCAGAGTCTTCCACCTAAAGAACCCGGAGGACCCAAAACAGACTAAGCCCTGAAATGTACCCAAAGAGTCCGGGGCCGTAACCCTTTTGGGTATACTTTGGGTCAACCGATCATTTAAAACCACTTGGTTTCCTTTGGGACTGTATTAGGCCTCTTAGGACGGAAAACGGTTCAACTCAGACCTTGTAGATCCCTAAGAAACCAGATTGGGTCGATGAAAAGAACAGTTTTTCGCAGGGTTTGGGCCAATTGCAGAAAGTGTTCCTAAGGTGATTGGGGTTTTTTTCTATTCACAAACAGAACCGAAAGTCCCAGAGTCTTCCACTTAAAGAACCCGGAGGACCCAAAACAGACTAAGCCCTGAAATGTACCCAAAGAGTCCGGGGCCGTAACCCTTTTGGGTATACTTTGGGTCAACAGATCATTTAAAACCACTTGGTTTCCTTTGGGACTGTATTAGGCCTCTTAGGACTGAAAAGGGTTCAACTCAGACCTTGTAGATCCCTAAGAAACCAGATTGGGTCGATGAAAAGAACAGTTTTTCGCAGGGTTTGGGCCAATTGCAGAAAGTGTTCCTAAGGTGATTGGGGTTTATTTCTATTCACAAACAGAACCGAAAGTCCCACAGTCTTCCACTTAAAGAACCCGGAGGACCCAAAACAGACTAAGCCCTGAAATGTACCCAAAGAGTCCGGGGCCGTAACCTTTTTGGGTATACTTTTGGTCAACTGATCATTTAAAACCACTTGGGTTCTTTTGGGACTGTATTAGGCCTCTTAGGACGGAAAACCGTTCAACTCAGACCTTGTAGATCCCTAAGAAACCAGATTGGGTCGATGAAAAGAACAGTTTTTCGCAGGGTTTGGGCCAATTGCAAAAAGTGTTCCTAAAGTGATCAAGGTCTATTCCTATTCACAAACAGACCCGAAAGTCCCAGAGTCTTCCACTTAAAGAACCCGGAGGACCCAAAACAGACTAAGCCCTGAAATGTACCCAAAGAGTCCGGGGCCGTAACCCTTTAGGGTATACTTTTGGGCAACCGATAATTTAAAACCACTTGGTTTCCTTTGAGACTGTATCAGGCCCCTTAGGACGGAAAAGGGTTCAACTCAGACCTTGTAGATACCTAAGAAACCAGATTGGGTCGATGAAAAGAACAGTTTTTCGCAGGATTTGGGCCAATTGCAGAAAGTGTTCCTCAGGTGATTGGGGTTTATTTCTATTCACAAACAGAACCGAAAGTCCCAGAGTCTTCCACTTAAAGAACCCGGAGGACCCAAAACAGACTAAGCCCTGAAATGTACCCAAAGAGTCCGGGGCCGTAACCTTTTTGGGTATACTTTTGGTCAACTGATCATTTAAAACCACTTGGGTTCTTTTGGGACTGTATTAGGCCTCTTAGGACGGAAAACCGTTCAACTCAGACCTTGTAGATCCCTAAGAAACCAGATTGGGTCGATGAAAAGAACAGTTTTTCGCAGGGTTTGGGCCAATTGCAAAAAGTGTTCCTAAAGTGATCAAGGTCTATTCCTATTCACAAACAGACCCGAAAGTCCCAGAGTCTTCCACTTAAAGAACCCGGAGGACCCAAAACAGACTAAGCCCTGAAATGTACCCAAAGAGTCCGGGGCCGTAACCCTTTTGGGTATACTTTTGGGCAACCGATAATTTAAAACCACTTGGTTTCCTTTGGGACTGTATCAGGCCCCTTAGGACGGAAAAGGGTTCAACTCAGACCTTGTAGATCCCTAAGAAACCAGATTGGGTCGATGAAAAGAACAGTTTTTCGCAGAGTTTGGGCCAATTGCAAAAAGTGTTCCTCAGGTGATTGGGGTCTATTCCTATTCACAAACAGACCCGAAAGTCCCAGAGTCTTCCACTTAAAGAACCCGGAGGACCCAAAACAGACTAAGCCCTGAAATGTACCCAAAGAGTCTGGGGCCGTAAACCTTTTGGGTATACTTTGGGTCAACCGATCATTTAAAACCACTTGGTTTCCTTTGGGACTGTATTAGGCCTCTTAGGACGGAAAAGGGTTCAACTCAGACCTTGTAGATCCCTAAGAAACCAGATTGGGTCGATGAAAAGAACAGTTTTTCGCAGGGTTTGGGCCAATTGCAAAAAGTGTTCCTAAAGTGATCAAGGTCTATTCCTATTCACAAACAGACCAGAAAGTCCCAGAGTCTTCCACTTAAAGAACCCGGAGGACCCAAAACAGACTAAGCCCTGAAATGTACCCAAAGAGTCCGGGGCCATAACCTTTTTGGGGTATACTTTAGGTCAACTGATCATCTAAAACCACTTGGGTTCTTTTGGGACTGTATTAGGCCCCTTAGGACTGAAAAGGGTTCAACTCAGACCTTGTAGATACCTGAGAAACCAGATTGGGTCGATGAAAAGAACAGTTTTTCGCAGGGTTTGGGCCAATTGCAGAAAGTGTTCCTAAGGTGATTGGGGTTTATTTCTATTCACAAACAGAACCGAAAGTCCCAGAGTCTTCCACTTAAAGAACCCGGAGGACCCAAAACAGACTAAGCCCTGAAGTGTACCCAAAGAGTCCGGGGCCGTAACCTTTTTGGGTATACTTTTGGTCAACTGATCATCTAAAACCACTTGGGTTCTTTTGGGACTGTATTAGGCCTCTTAGGACGGAAAAGGGTTCAACTCAGACCTTGTAGATCCCTAAGAAACCAGATTGGGTCGATGAAAAGAACAGTTTTTCGCAGGGTTTGGGCCAATTGCAAAAAGTGTTCCTCAGGTGATTGGGGTCTATTCCTATTCACAAACAGACCCGAAAGTCCCAGAGTCTTCCACTTAAAGAACCCGGAGGACCCAAAACAGACTAAGCCCTGAAATGTACCCAAAGAGTCCGGGGCCGTAACCCTTTTTGGGTATACTTTGGTCAACTGATCATTTAAAACCACTTGGGTTCTTTTGGGACTGTATTAGGCCTCTTAGGACGGAAAAGGGTTCAACTCAGACCTTGTAGATACCTGAGAAACCAGATTGGGTCGATGAAAAGAACAGTTTTTCGCAGGGTTTGGGCCAATTGCAAAAAGTGTTCCTAAAGTGATCGGGGTTTATTTCTATTCACAAACAGACCCGAAAGTCCCAGAGTCTTCCACTTAAAGAACCCGGAGGACCCAAAACAGACTAAGCCCTGAAATGTACCCAAAGAGTCCGGGGCCGTAACCCTTTTGGGTATACTTTGGGTCAACCGATCATTTAAAACCACTTGGTTTCCTTTGGGACTGTATTAGGCCTCTTAGGACGGAAAAGGGTTCAACTCAGACCTTGTAGATACCTAAGAAACCAGATTAGGTCGATGAAAAGAACAGTTTTTCGCAGGGTTTGGGCCAATTGCAAAAAGTTTTCCTCAGGTGATTGGGGTCTGTTCCTATTCACAAACAGACCAGAAAGTCCCAGAGTCTTCCACATAAAGAACCCTGAGGACCCAAAACAGACTAAGCCCTGAAATGTACTCAAAGAGTCCGGTTCCGTAACCTTTTTGGGTATACTTTTGGTCAACTGATCATTTAAAACCACTTGGGTTCTTTTGGGACTGTATTAGGCCCCTTAGGACGGAAAAGGGTTCAATTCAGACCTTGTAGATACCTAAGAAACCAGATTGGGTTGATGAAAAGAACAGTTTTTCGCAGGGTTTGGGCCAATTGCAAAAAGTGTTCCTAAAGTTATTGGGGTCTATTCCTATTCACAAACAGAACCGAAAGTCCCAGAGTCTTCCACTTAAAGAACCCGGAGGACCCAAAACAGACTAAGCCCTGAAGTGTACCCAAAGAGTCCGGGGCCGTAACCCTTTTGGGTATACTTTTGGTCAACTGATCATTTAAAACCACTTGGGTTCTTTTGGGACTGTATTAGGCCCCTTAGGACTGAAAAGGGTTCAACTCAGACCTTGTAGATACCTGAGAAACCAGGTTGGGTCGATGAAAAGAACAGTTTTTCGCAGAGTTTGGGCCAATTGCAAAAAGTGTTCCTCAGGTGATTGGGGTCTATTCCTATTCACAAACAGAACCGAAAGTCCCAGAGTCTTCCACTTAAAGAACCCGGAGGACCCAAAACAGACTAAGCCCTGAAATGTACCCAAAGAGTCTGGGGCCGTAACCCTTTTTGGGTATACTTTTGGTCAACTGATCATTTAAAACCACTTGGTTTCCTTTGGGACTGTATTAGGCCTCTTAGGACGGAAAAGGGTTCAACCCAGACATTGTAGATACCTAAGAAACCAGATTAGGTCGATGAAAAGAACAGTTTTTCGCAGGGTTTGGGCCAATTGCAAAAAGTGTTCCTCAGGTGATTGGGGTCTATTCCTATTCACAAACAGAACCAAAAGTCCCAGAGTCTTCCACTTAAAGAACCCGGAGGACCCAAAACAGACTAAGCCCTGAAATGTACCCAAAGAGTCCGGGGCCGTAACCTTTTTGGGTATACTTTTGGTCAACTGATCATCTAAAACCACTTGGGTTCTTTTGGGACTGTATTAGGCCCCTTAGGACTGAAAAGGGTTCAACTCAGACCTTGTAGATACCTGAGAAACCAGATTGGGTCGATGAAAAGAACAGTTTTTCGCAGGGTTTGGGCCAATTGCAAAAAGTGTTCCTAAAGTGATCAAGGTCTATTCCTATTCACAAACAGACCAAAAAGTCCCAGAGTCTTCCACTTAAAGAACCCGGAGGACCCAAAACAGACTAAGCCCTGAAATGTACCCAAAGAGTCCGGGGCCGTAACCCTTTTGGGTATACTTTTGGTCAACCGATAATTTAAAACCACTTGGTTTCCTTTGAGACTGTATTAGGCCTCTTAGGACTGAAAAGGGTTCAACTCAGACCTTGTAGACACCTAAGAAACCAGATTGGGTCGATGAAAAGAACAGTTTTTCGCAGGGTTTGGGCCAATTGCAAAAAGTGTTCCTAAGGTGATTGGGGTCTGTTCCTATTCACAAACAGACCAGAAAGTCCCAGAGTCTTCCACTTAAAGAACCCTGAGGACCCAAAACAGACTAAGCCCTGAAATGTACTCAAAGAGTCCGGTTCCGTAACCTTTTTGGGTATACTTTGGGTCAACCGATCATTTAAAACCACTTGGTTTCCTTTGGGACTGTATTAGGCCTCTTAGGACGGAAAACGGTTCAACTCAGACCTTGTAGATACCTGAGAAACCAGATTGGGTCGATGAAAAGAACAGTTTTTCGCAGAGTTTGGGCCAATTGCAAAAAGTGTTCCTCAGGTGATTGGGGTCTATTCCTATTCACAAACAGAACCGAAAGTCCCAGAGTCTTCCACTTAAAGAACCCGGAGGACCCAAAACAGACTAAGCCCTGAAGTGTACCCAAAGAGTCCGGGGCCGTAACCCTTTTGGGTATACTTTTGGGCAACCGATAATTTAAAACCACTTGGTTTCCTTTGAGACTGTATTAGGCCCCTTAGGACTGAAAAGGGTTCAACTCAGACCTTGTAGATCCCTAAGAAACCAGATTGGGTCGATGAAAAGAACAGTTTTTCGCAGAGTTTGGGCCAATTGCAAAAAGTGTTCCTAAAGTGATTGGGGTCTATTCCTATTCACAAACAGACCCAAAAGTCCCAGAGTCTTCCACTTAAAGAACCCGGAGGACCCAAAACAGACTAAGCCCTGAAATGTACCCAAAGAGTCCGGGGCCGTAACCCTTTTGGGTATACTTTTGGGCAACCGATAATTTAAAACCACTTGGTTTCCTTTGAGACTGTATCAGGCCCCTTAAGACGGAAAAGGGTTCAACTCAGACCTTGTAGATACCTAAGAAACCAGATTGGGTCGATGAAAAGAACAGTTTTTCGCAGGGTTTGGGCCAATTGCAGAAAGTGTTCCTAAAGTGATCAAGGTCTATTCCTATTCACAAACAGACCCGAAAGTCCCAGAGTCTTCCACCTAAAGAACCCGGAGGACCCAAAACAGACTAAGCCCTGAAATGTACCCAAAGAGTCCGGGGCCGTAACCCTTTTGGGTATACTTTTGGGCAACCGATAATTTAAAACCACTTGGTTTCCTTTGAGACTGTATCAGGCCCCTTAAGACGGAAAAGGGTTCAACTCAGACCTTGTAGATACCTAAGAAACCAGATTGGGTCGATGAAAAGAACAGTTTTTCGCAGGGTTTGGGCCAATTGCAGAAAGTGTTCCTAAAGTGATCAAGGTCTATTCCTATTCACAAACAGACCCGAAAGTCCCAGAGTCTTCCACCTAAAGAACCCGGAGGACCCAAAACAGACTAAGCCCTGAAATGTACCCAAAGAGTCCGGGGCCGTAACCCTTTTGGGTATACTTTTGGGCAACCGATAATTTAAAACCACTTGGTTTCCTTTGAGACTGTATCAGGCCCCTTAAGACGGAAAAGGGTTCAACTCAGACCTTGTAGATACCTAAGAAACCAGATTGGGTCGATGAAAAGAACAGTTTTTTGCAGGCTTTGAGCCAATTGCAAAAAGTGTTCCTCAGGTGATTGGGGTCTATTCCTATTCACAAACAGACCAGAAAGTCCCACAGTCTTCCACTTAAAGAACCCGGAGGACCCAAAACAGACTAAGCCCTGAAATGTACCCAAAGAGTCCGGGGCCGTAACCCTTTTGGGTATACTTTTGGGCACCTGCTCATTGGGTTCTTTTGGAAGAACGAAAGACTAAACCTTGGAACCAATCCAGTCGGCCGCAGCCGGAGGTAGACCGTCTCCATGGCGACGGGAAAAGCCGCGGGAGAAGGAGCGTCGCTTTGGATTAGGCCCCGCCCCTCAGACGGCGGGCCAATCAAGTGCTGAAGCGGAACGGAGGAATCGAACACGCCGGAGGACAAGGTGAAGGAACCCCAGGGAGGAGATAAGAAGGGGCGAGGTGGACCGGGACGCCATCTGGAGGAGGTGACCCACAATGCAATGGGGGCGGGGTTGTGGTGAAGTGAAGTGGTCGTGAACCGGGAGCGCCAACCGTCTGTACCTAATGAAGTGTCCTGCAAATGATTCTAGAAACATTCTGAATGATGAAGTTTGCTGCGGGCGATGAAGTCGTCGGTGCTCGTCAGCTCGCTAATTAGTGCGCCTTTAATTGATGTCGGGAAGTGGCGTGGTTGGCGGCCGCCCGGGGGACGCCTTGTCTTCACGCCGTAGGAGCGGCGGGGGCCCTTATCTGCGCCGCGCCCGCAATTAGTGACATGGACATCCATCAACATTACTGGCTAATGACATCAACATCAGGCCACGCCTTGCAGTCATGTGACTCCTGTCTCCATGGCAACATCACTTTCAACGGGATCACACTTCAATTACAGCGCTGGCGCACTTGCGTACTTAGTCTTTAAGTGCATACCTTTCTTACACTTGTGTACTTACACTTATGTACTTAAAGCACTTAAGTATGTACCCTTGTGTACTTACACTTAAGTGCTTTAAGTACATAAGGATGTACACTTGTGTACTTGCACTTAGTCATTTAAGTACATAAGTATGTACCCTTGTGTACTTACACTTAAGTGTTTTAAGTACATAAGTATGTACACTTGTGTACTTGCACTTAGTCATTTAAGTACATAAGTATGTACCCTTGTGTACTTACACTTAAGTGTTTTAAGTACATAAGTATGTACCCTTGTGTAATTGCACTTAGTGATTTAAGTACATAAGTATGTACCCTTGTGTATTTGCACTTAGTATTTTAAGTACATAAGTATGTACACTTGTGTACTTACACTTAAGTGTTTTAAGTACATAAGTATGTACCCTTGTGTACTTACACTTAGTATTTTAAGTACATAATGATGTACCCTTGTGTACTTGCACTTAGGATTTTAAGTACATAAGTATGTACACTTGTGTACTTGCACTTAGTAATTTAAGTACATAACTATGTACCCTTGTGTACTTACACTTAAGTGTTTTAAGTACATAAGTGTGAACCCTTATGTAATTGCACTTAGTGATTTAAGTACATAAGTATGTACCCTTGTGTACTTACACTTAAGTGTTTTAAGTACATAAGTGTGAACCCTTATGTAATTGCACTTAGTGATTTAAGTACATAAGTATGTACCCTTGTGTACTTACACTTAAGTGTTTTAAGTACATAAGTGTGAACCCTTATGTAATTGCACTTAGTGATTTAAGTATATAAGTATGTACCCTTGTGTACTTGCACTTAGGATTTTAAGTACATAAGTATGTACCCTTGTGTATTTGCACTTAGTATTTTAAGTAAATAAGTATGTACCCTTGTGTACTTACACTTAGTATTTTAAGTACATAAGTATGTACACTTGTGTACTTGCACTTAGTATTTTAAGTACATAAGTATGTACCCTTGTGTACTTGCACTTAGGATTTTAAGTACATAAGTATGTACCCTTGTGTACTTACACTTAGTATTTTAAGTACATAATTATGTACCCTTGTGTACTTGCACTTAGGATTATAAGTACATAATTATGTACCCTTGTGTACTTGCACGTAGTATATTAAGTACATAAGTATGTACCCTTGTGTACTTACACTTAAGTGTTTTAAGTACATAAGTATCTACCCTTGTGTATTTGCACTTAGTATTTTAAGTACATAAGTATGTACACTTGTGTACTTACACTTAAGTGTTTAAGTACATAAGTATGTACCTTTGTGTACTTGCACTTAGGATTTTAAGTACATAAGTATGTACCCTTGTGTACTTACACTTAGTATTTTAAGTACATAATTATGTACCCTTGTGTACTTGCACGTAGTATATTAAGTACATAAGTATGTACCCTTGTGTACTTACACTTAAGTGTTTTAAGTACATAAGTATCTACCCTTGTGTATTTGCACTTAGTATTTTAAGTACATAAGTATGTACACTTGTGTACTTACACTTAAGTGTTTAAGTACATAAGTATGTACCTTTGTGTACTTGCACTTAGGATTTTAAGTACATAAGTATGTACCCTTGTGTACTTACACTTAAGTGTTTTAAGTACATAAGTATGTACCCTTGTGTACTTGCACTAAGGATTTTAAGTACGTAAGTATGTACCCTTGTGTATTTGCACTTAGTATTTTAAGTACATAAGTATGTACACTTGTGTACTTACACTTAAGTGTTTTAAGTACATAAGTATGTACCCTTGTGTACTTGCACTTGGTATTTTAAGTACATAAGTATGTACCTTTGTGTACTTACACTTGGTATTTTAAGTACATAATTATGTACCCTTGTGTACTTACACTTGGTATTTTAAGTACATATGTACCCTTGTGTACTTACACTTGGTATTTTAAGTACATAATTATGTACCCTTGTGTACTTGCACTTAGGATTTTAAGTACATAAGTATGTACACTTGTGTACTTGCACTTAGGATTTTAAGTACATAAGTATGTACACTTGTGTACTTGCACTTAGAAATTTAAGTAAATAAGTATGTACCCTTGTGTATTTGCACTTAGTATTTTAAGTACATAAGTATGTACACTTGTGTACTTACACTTAGTAATTTAAGTAAATAAGTATGTACCCTTGTGTATTTGCACTTAGTATTTTAAGTACATAAGTATGTACACTTGTGTACTTGCACTTAGTAATTTAGGTACATAAGTATGTACCCTTGTGTACTTACACTTAAGTGTTTTAAGTACATAAGTATGTACCCTTGTGTACTTGCACTTAGGATTTTAAGTACATAAGTATGTACACTTGTGTACTTACACTTAAGTGTTTTAAGTACATAAGTATGTACCCTTGTGTACTTGCACTTAGGATTTTAAGTACATAAGTATGTACCCTTGTGTACTTGCACTTAGGATTTTAATTACATAAGTATGTACCCTTGTGTATTTGCCCTTAGTATTTTAAGTACATAAGTATGTACACTTGTGTACTTACACTTAAGTGTTTTAAGTACATAAGTATGTACCCTTGTGTACTTGCACTTAGGATATTAATTGCATAAGTATGTACCCTTGTGTACTTACACTTAGTATTTAAAGTGCATAAGTATGTACCCTTGTGTACTTACACTTAGTATTTTAAGTACATAAGTATGTACACTTGTGCACTTACACTTAGTATTTTGACTACATAAGTATGTACACTTGTGTACTTGCACTTAGTATTTTAAGTACATAAGTATGTACCCTTGTGTACTTACACTTAGTATTTTAAGTACATAATGATGTACCCTTGTGTACTTGCACTTAGTATATTAAGTACATAAGTATGTACCCTTGTGTACTTGCACTTAGTATTTTAAGTACATAAGTATGTACCCTTGTGTACTTACACTTAGGTGTTTTAAGTACATAAGTATGTACCCTTGTGTATTTGCACTTAGTATTTTAAGTGCATAAGTATGTACACTTGTGTACTTACACTTAAGTGTTTTAAGTACATAAGTATGTACCCTTGTGTACTTGCACTTAGGATTTTAAGTACATAAGTATGTACCCTTGTGTACTTACACTTAGTATTTAAAGTGCATAAGTATGTACCCTTGTGTACTTGCACTTAGTATTTTAAGTACATAAGTATGTACCCTTGTGTACTTACACTTAGTATTTTAAGTTCATAATTATGTACCCTTGTGTACTTGCACTTAGTATATTAAGTACATAAGTATGTACCCTTGTGTACTTGCACTTAGTATTTTAAGTACATAAGTATGTACCCTTGTGTACTTACACTTAGGTGTTTTAAGTACATAAGTATGTACCCTTGTGTATTTGCACTTAGTATTTTAAGTACATAAGTATGTACACTTGTGTACTTACACTTAAGTGTTTTAAGTACATATGTACCCTTGTGTACTTGCACTTAAGATTTTAAGTACATAATTATGTACCCTTGTGTACTTGCACTTAGTATATTAAGTACATAAGTATGTACCCTTGTGTACTTGCACTTAGTATTTTAAGTACATAAGTATGTACACTTGTGCACTTACACTTAGTATTTTAAGTACATAAGTGTGTAACACGTGTACTTACTTGTGTGTTTGTGCTGTCGGCAACAATCGCACGTAACACAACGGTGTGTTTTTGTTGTCGCATTTTGTGTGTTTGTGTTGTCACCTCGTATGTTTGTGTTGTCGCCTCATGTGTGTTTTTGTTTTCGCCACGTGTGTGTTTGTGTCGTTGCCTTGTTGTTGCCTCGTGTGTGTTTGTGTTGTCGCCTTGTTGTTGCCTCGTGTGTGTTTGTGTTGTCGCCTTGAGTGTGTTTCTGTTGTCACTGTGCGTGTGTTTGTGTTGTTGCCTTGTTGTCGCCTCGTGTGTGTTTCTGTGGTCGCCTTGTGTGTGTTTGTGTTGTCGCCTTGAGTGTGTTTGTGTTGTCGCCTTGAGTGTGTTTGTGTTGTCGCCTTGTTGTCGCTATGTGTGTGTTTGTGTTGTTGCCTTGTTGTCGCCTTGTGTGTGTTTCTGTTGTCGCTATGTGTGTGTTTGTGTTGTTGCTTTGTTGTCGCCTTGTGTGTGTTTGTGTTGTCGCCTTGAGTGTGTTTCTGTTGTCGCTGTGTGTGTGTTTGTGTTGTTGCCTTGTTGTCGCCTCGTGTGTGTTTCTGTGGTCGCCTTGTGTGTGTTTGTGTTGTCGCCTTGAGTGTGTTTGTGTTGTCGCCTTGAGTGTGTTTGTGTTGTCGCCTTGTTGTCGCTATGTGTGTGTTTGTGTTGTTGCCTTGTTGTCGCCTTGTGTGTGTTTCTGTTGTCGCTATGTGTGTGTTTGTGTTGTTGCTTTGTTGTCGCCTTGTGTGTGTTTGTGTTGTCGCCTTGAGTGTGTTTGTGTTGTCGCCTTGAGTGTGTTTGTGTTGTCGCCTTGTTGTCGCTATGTGTGTGTTTGTGTTGTTGCCTTGTTGTCGCCTTGTGTGTGTTTCTGTTGTCGCTATGTGTGTGTTTGTGTTGTTGCTTTGTTGTCGCCTTGTGTGTGTTTGTGTTGTCGCCTTGAGTGTGTTTCTGTTGTCGCTCTGTGTGTGTTTGTGTTGTTGCCTTGTTGTCGCCTCATGTGTGTTTCTGTGGTCGCCTTGTGTGTGTTTGTGCTGTCGCCTTGAGTGTGTTTGTGTTGTCGCCTTGAGTGTGTTTGTGCTGTCGCCTTGTTGTCACTATGTGTGTGTTTGTGTTGTTGCCTTGTTGTCGCCTTGTGTGTGTTTCTGTTGTCGCTATGTGTGTGTTTGTGTTGTCGCCTTGAGTGTGTTTCTGTTGTCGCTGTGTGTGTGTTTGTGTTGTTGCCTTGTTGTCGCCTCGTGTGTGTTTCTGTGGTCGCCTTGTGTGTGTTTGTGTTGTCGCCTTGAGTGTGTTTGTGTTGTCGCCTTGAGTGTGTTTGTGTTGTCGCCTTGTTGTCGCTATGTGTGTGTTTGTGTTGTTGCCTTGTTGTCGCCTTGTGTGTGTTTCTGTTGTCGCTATGTGTGTGTTTGTGTTGTTGCTTTGTTGTCGCCTTGTGTGTGTTTGTGTTGTCGCCTTGAGTGTGTTTGTGTTGTCGCCTTGAGTGTGTTTGTGTTGTCGCCTTGTTGTCGCTATGTGTGTGTTTGTGTTGTTGCCTTGTTGTCGCCTTGTGTGTGTTTCTGTTGTCGCTATGTGTGTGTTTGTGTTGTTGCTTTGTTGTCGCCTTGTGTGTGTTTGTGTTGTCGCCTTGAGTGTGTTTCTGTTGTCGCTCTGTGTGTGTTTGTGTTGTTGCCTTGTTGTCGCCTCATGTGTGTTTCTGTGGTCGCCTTGTGTGTGTTTGTGCTGTCGCCTTGAGTGTGTTTGTGTTGTCGCCTTGAGTGTGTTTGTGCTGTCGCCTTGTTGTCACTATGTGTGTGTTTGTGTTGTTGCCTTGTTGTCGCCTTGTGTGTGTTTCTGTTGTCGCTATGTGTGTGTTTGTGTTGTCGCCTTGAGTGTGTTTCTGTTGTCGCTGTGTGTGTGTTTGTGTTGTTGCCTTGTTGTCGCCTCGTGTGTGTTTCTGTGGTCGCCTTGTGTGTGTTTCTGTTGTCGCCTTGAGTGTGTTTCTGTTGTCGCCTTGAGTGTGTTTGTGTTGTCGCCTTGTTGTCACTATGTGTGTGTTTGTGTTGTTGCCTTGTTGTCGCCTCGTGTGTGTTTCTGTGGTCGCCTTGTGTGTGTTTGTGTTGTCGCCTTGAGTGTGTTTGTGTTGTCGCCTTGAGTGTGTTTGTGTTGTCGCCTTGTTGTCACTATGTGTGTGTTTGTGTTGTTGCCTTGTTGTCGCCTTGTGTGTGTTTCTGTTGTCGCTATGTGTGTGTTTGTTTTGATGCCTTGTTGTCGCCTTGTGTGTGTTTGTGTTGTCGCCTTGAGTGTGTTTCTGTTGTCGCTGTGTGTGTGTTTGTGTTGTTGCCTTGTTGTCGCCTCGTGTGTGTTTCTGTGGTCGCCTTGTGTGTGTTTGTGTTGTCGCCTTGAGTGTGTTTCTGTTGTCGCTATGTGTGTGTTTGTGTTGTTGCCTTGTTGTCGCCTCGTGTGTGTTTTTGTTGTCGCTTTGTGTTTGTTTGTGTTGTCGCCTTGTGTGTGATTGTGTTGTCACCTCGTGTGTGTTGGTGTCACCTTGTGTGGGTTTGTGTTGTCGCCTTGTGGTCGCCTCGTGTGTGTTTCTGTGGTCGCCTTGTGTGTGTTTGTGTTGTCGCCTTGAGTGTGTTTCTGTTGTCGCTATGTGTGTGTTTGTGTTGTTGCCTTGTTGTCGCCTCGTGTGTGTTTTTGTTGTCGCTTTGTGTTTGTTTGTGTTGTCGCCTTGTGTGTGATTGTGTTGTCACCTCGTGTGTGTTGGTGTCACCTTGTGTGGGTTTGTGTTGTCGCCTTGTGTGGGTTTGTGTTGTCGCCTTGTGTGTGTTTGTGTTGTCGCCTTGTGTGTGTTTGTGTTGTCGCCTTGAGTGTGTTTCTGTTGTCGCTATGTTTGTGTTTGTGTTGTTGCCTTGTGGTCGCCTCGTGTGTGTTTCTGTGGTCGCCTTGTGTGTGTTTGTGTTGTCGCCTTGAGTGTGTTTCTGTTGTCGCTATGTGTGTGTTTGTGTTGTTGCCTTGTTGTCGCCTCGTGTGTGTTTTTGTTGTCGCTTTGTGTTTGTTTGTGTTGTCGCCTTGTGTGTGATTGTGTTGTCACCTCGTGTGTGTTGGTGTCACCTTGTGTGGGTTTGTGTTGTCGCCTTGTGTGGGTTTGTGTTGTCGCCTTGTGTGTGTTTGTGTTGTCGCCTTGTGTGTGTTTGTGTTGTCGCCTTGAGTGTGTTTCTGTTGTCACCATGTGTGGGTTTGTGTTGTCAACGTGTGTGCGTTTGTGTTGTCGCCATTTGTGCGGCTGTATACTGCAGTCATGCCACTTGCTAAGTGATACGTGCTAACTTTTAGCGTGCTAACTATTAGCATGCTAACTATTAGCATGCTGACTTCAGCATTTTGAGCTAACGCCTGACTTCTTCATCAACATGGAGGCTCTCAGGGCACCACGCAGCCTCATCAGGACAGATGGCGCTCGCCCTTGAACGACCACGTGGCGGTCAGACCTTGTGTGTGTGCGTGTGTGTGTGTGCGTGTGTGTGTGTGTGTGTGTGTGTCCTCACTTTCAGCGAGCATCTGTGATCATGAAGCTCCACTGGGAATTCCCAGGCCGCCTGACAGCAGCACGCCGCACGTGCATTCCACCGTGAGGCCAGACACGACAGGTGTGCCTGCTACAGGTGTGTGTGTGTGTGTGTGTGTGTGTGTGTGTGTGTGTGTGTGTGTGTATGTGTGTGTGTGTGTGTGTTAGACAACATCAGAGTCCTATGCAGAATATATGCAAATGATTGAAACAAACACACACACACTAGTATGCAAATATACTCAGTTTGCACTCACAAGGTGATTTATCAAGACTCAAACTGTTTGGCAGATTTAAAACCAGCACAGTTTCACCACGGTTTCTTTTTTCTTTTAATGCTTGGATATGAAATCCAACTTCAACTCTGTATGTTGCTGTAAAGTGCTCATTTTTTGTTGTTTTCTTATTAAGCCGTTTTGTTAAAGAAAACCCATTTTTGTTGTCAAGGCGGCCGCCTGAACAACAAAGAGCCGCCGCCTAAACTAAATATTAACAAGCTCTGCTTAGTTCTGCCTCTGTCAGTTCGGTTGGGGTGGGCGGGGTTTGGTGGTAGTAGGTGAATAATGTAGATGCATGGGATTCTGGGTATTTGTTATGTTGTGTTTATGTTGCGTTAAAGTGCGGATGTTTTCCCGAAATGTGTTTGTCATTCTTGTTTGGTGTGGCTTCACAGTGTGGCGCATATTAGTAGGAGTGTTAAAGTTGCGTATATCACAACCCTCAGTGTGACCTGTATGGCTGTTGATCAAGTATGCCTTGCAATCGCTTGAGGATGGTAATAGAGGCTTGTGACGGCCTGCACGGACATAATGCCGTGTGACAACGGCCAAGAATACATATACTAGAAGACGTTATGGGCACTGAAGTCAGAAATCTCCCGGAAAATTCGGGGGAGGTCGGCAAGTATGCAGAGTGATCAAAGAGCCGCGGGTTGCCGACCTTTGATCTAGAGACTTAAGTTTTGAACAGAGGTGGGTAGAGTAGCCAGAAATTGTACTCGAGTAAGAGTAACATTACTTTAGAGAAGTATTACTCAAGTAAAAGTAAGGAGTAGTCACCCAAATATTTACTTGAGTAAAAGTAAATGGGTTGTACTTGTATAGCGCTTTTCTACCTTCAAGGTACTCAAAGCGCTTTGACACTACTTCCACATTCACACACACATTCACACACTGATGGAGGGAGCTGCCATGCAAGGAACTAACCATGACCCATCAGGAGCAAGGGTGAAGTGTCTTGCTCAAGGACACAATGGACGTGACTAGGTTGGTACTAGGTGGGGATCGAACCAGGAACTCTCAGGGTGCTGGCACAGCCACTCTCCCAACTACGCCTACGCCACGCCTTCCCCTATGTGTGTGTATATATATATATATATATATATATATATATATATATATATATATATCCATCCATTTTCTACCGCTTATTCCCTTTTGGGGTCGCTGGCGCCTATCTTAGCTACAATCGGGCGGAAGGCGGGGTACACCCTTCTTCGATCACGCTTGCACCTCCAAAACCCTCAAATCTAGACTCCAAACATCCCAGAATAAGCTAGTCCGGTTACTTTTAGACCTCCACCCCAGATCACACCTCAATCAAATCTAGACTCCAAACATCCCAGAATAAGCTAGTCTGGTTACTTTTAGACCTCCACCCCAGATCACACCTCAATCAAATCTAGACTCCAAACATCCCAGAATAAGCTAGTCTGGTTACTTTTAGACCTCCACCCCAGATCACACCTCAATCCAACCCACTTCTCCAAAGTGGGCTGGCTCAGGGTGGAGGACAGAGTCAAACAACTTGCACTGAGCCTGGTCTATAAAATCCGCTACACCTCCTTGATACCGAAGTACATGTCAAACTACTTCCTTAACGTAAATGACCGCCATAACCACAACACCAGGGGGAGCTCCACAAACCACGTTAAACCCAGATTCCCATCTAACAAAGGTCTTAACTCATTCTCTTTCTATGCCACATCAATGTGGAATGCACTCCCAACAGGTAGAAAAGTAAGTGCATCTCTATATTCCTTCAAAAGCGCTCTAAAACAACACCTCCAGGCAACTTCAACACTTTACTAATACCCTCCTCCATTCACATCCCATCTCCCCGGATTATAAACAACTCAAATGTACTTCTAATGTATATACTTGTTCTTATGCTATGTGAACTCACTATGTTCTCTGCTGGCTGTACATATCCTACTAAATAAGACCTACACTGTTTCAATGTCCACATTTCTCTGTTGATACAATTGTTGATGACTGAAGTACTGATATCAACCAAAGCTCCTCATTGTAAATAATGTAAATAAATAATTCAATGTATATATTATGATGATTAACTTGTGTGATGACTGTATTATGCTGATAGTATATATTTGTACCATGAATTGATGAACGTGGACCCGACTTAAACAAGTTGGGGTGTTACCATTTAGTGGTCAATTGTAGGGAATATGTACTGTACTGTGCAATCTACTAATAAAAGTATCAATCAATCAAACACACAATGAAAAATGTATAAACCAGGGGTCGGGAACCTTTTTGGCCTTTAGAGCCAAAAAGCCAAATATTTTAAAATATATTTCCGTAAGAGCCATATAACTAAACACGTGCATTTTTAAGTAAGGCCAACATTTCTAGAGTATAATAGGTCTCTTATTCTTTGTAATAACATTGTTATTCTGAAGCGAACTATGGAGGGGGTGTGGCCTGCGGGCCTGCACCGACAGGTGCGTCGACGGCCCACCTGGGCCTTTTTATCTAATCACCTGTCGCTCTGTTATAAGCAGCAGCCAGGAGGAGAGACGGGGTTGGGGCTGGAAATACTATTTCTGGAAAACAACTGAGAGATTTATTGAAAAATAAAACAATATCGTAACCCTGAAACAGGCTCTCATGTCGGTGCTTGGGGGTCTGAAGAACCCCCAGGAGGGCAAGTCCCACACTAACCAATAATAAATAAATAACTCCTTACCATTAACACAACTTCTTGAACAGGTGCGGTAGAAAACAGATGGATGGATTAAAAATGCATGAGAATGTTTTATATTTTGAACATTGTTTTTAACACTGTGATTACAAGTGGAATTAAAGCTGCAAGCAGCGTTGGTCGGGTCCGCCGTTGGCCGCCGCCGTGTCCCGAGTCCCGATCTTAGTCAGACCTACGTAGAAGTTTTTTATTCCATGTCTATACGACATTTCTAACAGAAGTTACATGCAGTTTTGTCTGTTTTTTTTCCTAGGGGGCGCTAAGCGCAATTTTGATTTTTGGGGTTTGGTTTTTTATTAGATGGCAGTTTTTGCCAGTCCTGATATGTCTGTAAAATTTGGTGAGTTTTGAAGCATGTTAAGGGGGTGAAATTACAGATCGGCGATTCTGGGTGTTGTTGATAAAAGGCTTTTGCTTTGCATAGTAGAGCTTTAACTTGCACTTTGAAGCATTTTAAGGGGGTCAAATTACAGTTTAAAGAGGCAAAAAAGACATTTTTTAGGAAACTTTGCGCAGGGGTTTTTTGAAGGCGCGTAAAATCCAAACCGGAGAACTTCTCAAAAATTTGGTGGACAGTTTTATTCAAAAGGTTTCAATCTCTCTCCTGTGCGAGTTTGAAGCCGAAACGACAAACGCACTGGGAGGAGTTTCGATTAGAAAAAGGTGACGGGTTTTTACAAAACTTTTATTTTGAAGGGGTAATTGCCAACTTCCTGTTGATTTTTTCTGCAGGCTGTCAATTATTAAAATGTAGGTCTAAGTGAGACCTACATAGAAGTTTTTGTTTCATGTCTTTCCGACATTCCTACTGGAAGTTACAAGCAGTTGTGTCTGTTTTCTCTTCCTAGAAGCAGTTTTTTCTGTGTTTCATTCAAAAAATTTTGTAGAGCGCAATTTTGAGTTTTATAATTTTTTTTTTTTCATTAAATCACAATTTCTGCCAGTCCTGATGTGTTTGCCAAGTTTGGTGAGTTTTGAAGCATCTTAAGGGGGTCAAATTATAGTTGAAAGAGGCAAAAATGGCATTTTTTGTGAAAATGTTGCTTTAAAGGGGTTTTTGCAAAATTTTTGTTGATTTTTGCCCCAGAAGATAAAATTATGAAATTTAGGTATAAGTCAGCCCTACATAGAGGTTTTTGTTTCATGTCTCTACGACATTCCTAATGGAAGTTACAAGAAGTCTGTTTTTTTTTTTTTCCTAGGGGGCGCTAGCGCGCAATTTTCCTTTTTGGGGTTTGGTTGCTTAATAAGTTGGGAAGGCATGCCAGACCGACGTGTGTGTTAACTTTGGTGAGTTTTGAAGCATGTTAAGGGGGTGAAATTGGGGTGCGACGGTGCGGAATAAAGAAAGAAAGAAAGAAAGAAAGAATAATAATTAAAGCTGCAAGCAGCGTTGGTCGGGTCCGCCGTTGGCCGCCGCCGTGTCCCGAGTCCCGATCTTAGTCAGACCAACATAGAGGTCTTAGTTTCATCATTCTACGACATTCCTAACAGAAGTTACAAGCAGTTTTGTCTGGAAAAAGGTGACGGCTTTTTACAAAACTTTTATTTTGAAGGGGTAATTGCCAACTTCCTGTTGATTTTAACTGAAAGATGCCACCTATCAAAATGTAGGTCTAAGTGAGACCTACATAGAGGGTTTTGTTTCATGTCTGTCCGACGTTCCTACCAGAAGTTACAAGCAGTTTTATCCGTTTCCTCTTCCTAGGAGCAGTTTTTCTGTGTTTTTTTCAAAAATTGCAATAGAGCGCAATTTTGAGTTTTAAGGTTTGTTTTTTTCACTAGATCGCAATTTCTGCCAGTCCAGATGTGTGTGCCAAGTTTGGTGAGTTTTGAAGCATTTTAAGGGGGTCAAATTACAGCTCAAAGAGGCAAAAATAGCATTTTTTGCGTAAATGTTGCTTTGAATGAGTTTTTGCAAAATTTCTGTTGATTTTGGGGTATAGACGTTTTTTATTGGAAATGTAGGTCTAAGTCAGACCTACACAGAAGTTTTTGTTTCATGTCTCTACGACATTCCTAACGGAAGTTACAAGCAGTCTGTGTTTTGTCTCTTACTAGGGGGCGCTAGCGCGCAATTTTAATTTTTGGGGTTTGGTTGCTTAATAAGTTGGTCTGCCGCTCCATACCGATGTGTGTGCCAAATTTGGTGAGTTTTGAAGCATGTTAAGGGGGTCAAATTAGGGTGCGAAGGTGCGAGCGCGCCTTGGGTTGCTGCCCCCGAGCCCCAGGGCTTAAGACGCCTTCGTCCCACTATTTAATGCATTGTGAAAGTAATGCAGTTGTTGTATTGAAGTGAAAATTTCTAGCTTCCTGTTGATTTTTGCCAAAGTATGTTAATTATTCAAATGTAGATCTAAGTCAGACCTACATAGTGGTTTTTGTTTCATGTCTCTCTGACATTCCTACCGGAAGTTACAAGCAGTCTTGTCTTTGTTTTCTTCCTAGGAGCAGTTTGTCTGTGTTGTATTCCTAGGGGGCGCTAGAGCACAATTTTGAGTTTTGGAGTTTGGTTTTTTTATCAGCTCGCAATTGTTGCCAGTCCTGATGTGTGTGCCAAGTTTGGTGAGTTTTGAAGCATTTTAAGGGGGTCAAATTACAGCTCAAAGAGGCAAAAATTAAACTTTTTAGGAAAATTTGCGCAGATGATCTTTGAACGCCCGTAGAATCAAAACCGGAGAACTTATCAAAACTTTGTTCGACCACTTTTTTAAAAAGGGTTCAATCTCTCTCCTGTGCGAGTTTGAAGCCGAAACGACAAACGCACTGGGAGGAGTTTCGATTTGAAAAAGGTGACGGGTTTTCACGAAAACTTTTATTTTGAAGGGGTAATTGCCAACTTCCTGTTGATTTTTTCTGCTAGCTGTCAGTTATTAAAATGTAGGTCTAAGTAAGACCTACATAGAAGTTTTTGTTTCATGTCTTTCCGACATTCCTACCGGAAGTTACAAGCAGTTTTGTCTGTGTTTTCTCTTCCTAGGAGCAGTTTTTTCTGTGTTTCATTCAAAAAATTTTGTAGAGCGCAATTTTGAGTTTTATATGTATTTTTTTTTCATTAAATCACAATTTCTGCCAGTCCTGATGTGTCTGCCAAGTTTGGTGAGTTTTGAAGCATTTTAAGGGGGTCAAATTACAGCTCAAAGAGGCAAAAATAGCATTTTTTGTGAAAATTTTGCTTCGAAAGGGGTTTTTGCAAAATTTTTGTTGATTTTTGCCCCAGAAGATACAATTATGAAATTTAGGTATAAGTCAGCCCTACATAGAGGTTTTTGTTTCATGTCTCTACGACATTCCTAATGGAAGTTACAAGAAGTCTGTTTTTTTTTTTCCTAGGGGGCGCTAGTTATTATTCATTACTTATCGTGTTAAGCAATGCTAGCTCAGATTTATCCGGGAGCCAGATGCAGTCATCGAAAGAGCCACATCTGGCCCCCGAGCCATAGGTTCCCTACCCCTGAGCTAAACTGTATGATTCAATGACCAAACTGAAATGTAAAACACAATATGTAAACATTATCTTTACACAAATATACAGCATTATTAGTGAACAAATACTGCCGAGTGTTGAAAGTATTTCGACGGTGGAAATATGCGACCGGCAGCCATTTTGAATCCTCAAACATTCATTAAAATAGTGCACAAAAATCGTTTTCCAATACACATCTTACTATCAAATTTAGCCACTTTCCTTCTTGGTATTGAGTTACATAAAGAAGTTAAACAGTTTACTTACAGACTTGTCTTCTCCGAGGCTTGTAAGAGTGAACACAAGTCGTCTACTTCTCATTGTTTTGGAACTCAACTAACATCGGGAACCGGAAGTGCCTCAAATGAACCGGAAGTGCCTCAAATGAACCGGAAGTGGCTAAACTCATGGCGCGCAGTATTCCCCCTGGCCACCAGGTGTCAGTAAACTCAAATACAGAGTGGGCCAACATTTGAAACGGAACAAATTCACCTTTTAATCGGGAACCAAACAAGTTCTGCATTGAATATTGAACAAGCGAGACTTATATAACTTTATAGTCACATGCAAAATCCAGTTTCAAATAATAATAATAAAAAAATTACAATGTAATGTAAAAATGTAAATAAAAATTGAATGCCTCTTTTCTATTTGCAGCCTTATCAGGTAAATATTAAAATAAACTTTTTTCACAGGCTAAACATTCCATCCATCCATCCATCCATCCATTTTCTACCGCCCATTCCCTCTCGGGGTCGCGGGGGGCACTGGCGCCTATCTCAGCTACAATCGGGCGGAAGGCGGGGTACACCCTGGACAAGTCGCCACCTCATCGCAGGGCCAACACAGATAGACAGACAACATTCTAAACATAAATTTGAAAATAAAATAACAATAATGAATGAATCAAGCATTCAAGTCTTGAAGTAGTGCACAAATAAAACGTTCATTATTGCTCAGTTTGCTTAGCAGATTTGCTTTAAGACTAAATATGGAAAAAGCAACACTTATATAACTTAACAGTGCAAAAAATCTTAATAGTAGTGGAGGGTGTATATTGTAGCGTCCCGGAAGAGTTAATGCTGCAAGGGGTTCTGGGTTTTTGTTTATGTTGTGTTACGGTGCGGATGTTCTCCCGAAATATCAATCAATCAATGTTTACTTATATAGCCCTAAATTACTAGTGTCTCAAAGGGCTGCACAAACCACTACGACATCCTCGGTAGGCCCACATAAGGGCAAGGAAAACTCACACCCAGTGGGACGTCGGTGACAATGATGACTATGAGAACCTTGGAGAGGAGGAAAGCAATGGATGTCGAGCGGGTCTAACATGATACTGTGAAAGTTCAATCCACAATGGATCCAACACAGTCGCGAGAGTCCAGTCCAAAGCGGATCCAACACAGCAGCGAGAATCCCGTTCACAGCGGAGCCAGCAGGAAACCATCCCAAGCGGAGGCGGATCAGCATCGCAGAGATGTCCCCAGCCGATACACAGGCAAGCAGTACATGGCCACCGGATCGGACCGGACCCCCTCCACAAGGGAGAGTGGGACATAGAAGAAAAAGAAAAGAAACGGCAGATCAACTGGTCTAAAAAGGGAGTCTATTTAAAGGCTAGAGTATACAAATGAGTTTTAAGGTGAGACTTAAATGCTTCTACTGAGGTGGCATCTCGAACTGTTACCGGTAGGGCATTCCAGAGTACTGGAGCCCGAACGGAAAACGCTCTATAGCCCGCAGACTTTTTTTGGGCTCTAGGAATCACTAATAAGCCGGAGTCCTTTGAAGGCAGATTTCTTGCCGGGACATATGGTACAATACAATCGGCAAGATAGGATGGAGCTAGACCGTGTAGTATTTTATACGTAAGTAGTAAAACCTTAAAGTCACATCTTAAGTGCACAGGAAGCCAGTGCAGGTGAGCCAGTACAGGTATATATGTATGTATATATGTATATAAAGGTATATACAGTATAGGTATATATGTATGTATATATGTATATAAAGGTATATACAGTATAGGTATATATGTATGTATATATGTATATAAAGGTATATACAGTATAGGTATATATGTATGTATATATGTGTATAAAGGTATATACAGTACAGGTATATATGTATGTATATATGTATATAAAGGTATATACAGTACAGGTATATATGTATGTATATATGTATATAAAGGTATATACAGTATAGGTATATATGTATGTATATATGTATATAAAGGTATATACATTACAGGCGTAATGTGATCAAACTTTCTTGTTCTTGTCAAAAGTCTAGCAGCCGCATTTTGTACCAACTGTAATCTTTTAATGCTAGACATGGGGAGACCCGAAAATAATACGTTACAGTAGTCGAGGCGAGACGTAACAAACGCATATTATATGTTTGTCATTCTTGTGTGGTGCGGGTCCACAGTGTGGCGCATATTTCTAACAGTGTTAAAGTTGTTTATACGGCCGCCCTTAATGTGACCTGTACTGTTGTTGACCAAGTATGCGTTTCATTCACTCGTGTGTGTGTTTAAAAGCCACATATATTATGTGACTAGGCCGGCACGCTGGAGGAAAAGTGGACGTGATGAAAGGACTTAGAGGACGCTTTAAGGCACGCCCCCAATATTGTTGTCCGGGTGAAAATCGGTTGAAATTCGGGAGAATGGTTTCCTCGGGAGATACTCGAGAGTCTCCCGGGAAAATGGGGAGTGTTGGCAAGTATGAGTATTAGCGGGCCAGTACTAATGTTACCTTTATATTACCTCAAGAGCCAAATTAAATTACACGGCGGGCCAAATTTGGCCGGCGGGCCAGAGTTTGACGCCCATGCATTAACAGATGGATAAAAAAAAGTAGCGAGTAGCGAGCTGAATGTGGATAAATGGATCGGAGTAAAAGTAGCGTTTCTTCTCTATAAATATACTCAAGTAAAAGTAAAAGTATGTTGCATAAAAAACTACTCTTTGAAGTACTATTGATCCCAAAAGTTACTCAAGTAGATGTAATGGAGTAAATGTAGCCAATTACTACCCACCTCTGGTTAGGAATAGAACATCCATCCCATTCATTTTCTACCGCTTATTCCCTTTCGGGGTCGCGGGGGGCGCTGGCGCCTATCTCAGCTACAATTGGGCGGAAGGCGGGGTACACCCTGGACAAGTCGCCACCTCATCACAGGGCCAACACAGATAGACAGACAACATTCACACACTAGGGACCATTTAGTGTTGCCAATCAACCTATCCCCAGGTGCATGTCTTTGGAGGTGGGAGGGGCCTATCCCCAGGTGCATGTCCTTGGACATTTGTTTAAAATATATATAAATTATGTATTTATTAATTTATGAATTATTTGTTATTTATTAAAATAAATATGTATTTTTTATTTATTATTTTATTAACTATTTATTTGTTATTTATTTAATAAATATGTATTATTTATTCATTATTTTATGATTTATTTATTTGTTATTTATTTCATAATTATGTATTTTTGAAACAAGTATCAATTATGAATTTATTATTTAACGAATTATTTGTGTTATTTATTAAATAAATATGTATTATTTATTTATTGTTTTATTAACTATTTATTTGTTATTTATTTAATACATATGTATTATTTATTATTTTATTAACTATTTGTTATTTATTTCAGAATTATGTTTTTTTAAACAAGTATCAATTATGTATTTATTATTTTAGGAATTATTAATGTTTTATTTATTTTAAAAATATGTATAATGTATTTATTATTTTATTAACTATTTATTTGTTATTTATTTAATAAATATGTATTATTTACTTATTATTTTATGAAATATTTGTTATTTATTTCATTATTGTGTATTATTATTTATTTAAATAAGTATAAATTATTTATTAATTATTTTATGAATGATTATTTGTTATGAATTGTTTATTGTATTTATTATTTTTATTTTAATATTTTATTATTGTTTTTTTGTCTTAAAAACTGCTGGTAGGTGGGAGGGGCCTATCCCCAGGTGCATGTCTTTGGAAGTGGGAGGGGCCTATCCCCAGGTGCATGTCTTTGGAAGTGGGAGGGGCCTATCCCCTCGTGCATGTCTTTGGAGGTGGGAGGGGCCTATCCCCAGGTGCATGTCTTTGGGGGTGGGAGGGGCCTATCCCCAGGTGCATGTCTTTGGGGGTGGGAGGGGCCTATCCCCAGGTGCATGTCTTTGGAAGTGGGAGGGGCCTATCCCCAGGTGCATGTCTTTGGAAGTGGGAGGGGCCTATCCCCAGGTGCATGTCTTTGGAGGTGGGAGGGGCCTATCCCCAGGTGCATGTCTTTGGAGGTGGGAGGGGCCTATCCCCAGGTGCATGTCTTTGGAAGTGGGAGGAAGCCGGAGTACCCGGAGGGAACCCACGCAGTCACGGGGAGAACATGCAAACTCCACACAGAAAGATCCCAAGCCTGGATTTGAACCCAGGACTGCAGGAACTTCGTATTGTGAGGCAGACGCACTAACCCCTCTGCCACCGTGAAGCCCTGGAATATCCATCCATCCATTTTCTACCGCTTATTCCCTTTCGGGGTCGCGGGGGGCGCTGGCGCCTATCTCAGCTACAATCGGGCAGAAGGCGGGGTACACTCTGGACAAGGGACAAGGCCCTGGAATAGAAGAAATAATATTAAATATTTCTATATATGATTTAATTCTAACTCCTCCCATCACAGTCGCCCACATTGGAGGAACGGCCTCATGGACAAAATGCGATTTTGTGTAAATCCTTGACTACGTCGCCCACGGGACCGAAGTCGGCTTTCCTGAGACCTTGAAAGTCCAAGTTGTTTACCTGCTCTTTCATGCCAGCTCTCTGCCAGAAAAAAAAAACGCCTTATCTCCGTGTCACGTGACTTGTTGACTTCCTGTTTCATTTAGCGCCAAGGAAGCGTCCCTCGGAGGGAGGAACAAAAAAACAGGCGAGCGCGCGGCGGATGCAATTAAAAACGCAAAAGCGAAGCGGCGTGCGAATCAGGCAGAAATCAAAGGCCTTCTAAACTCCTCAGGTGAGCTAGCGGCGGGAGCTAACCATAATGGTTGTGTTGTTGTTTTTAAGCACGCACACACGCACACACACACACACACACACACACACACACACACACACACACACACACACACACACACACACACACACACACACACACCTGCTGAAGTCGATTCAGCTTTCATCTTGCTTCTGCAAACAGCAGAAAGTCAATCAATGGCTGAAGTCTTTCTGTAATCTCCTTCTTCAAAAGGTAAAGATGCGACGAGAGCAGCTCGCAGCTACACAACAGCTCGGCACACAATAGCGCGCGAGCTAAACGTACGTAAGAACCGTCGAACCATGTCGCTGTCTAAAACTTGTCAATGTAAACAAGTATCAATTATTTATTTAATATTTTATGAACTATTTGTTATTTAATAAATACATATTTATTATTTATTTATTATTTTGTTAACTATTTATTTATTTAATAAATAAATATGTATTATTTATTTATTATTTTATTAACTATTTGTTATTTATTTCATAATTATGTACTTTTAAACAAGTATCAATTATTTATTTAATATTTTATGAACTATTTGTTATTTAATAAATAAATATGTATTATTTATTTATTATTGTGTTAACTATTTATTTATTTAATAAATAAATATGTATTATTTATTTATTATTTTATTAACTATTTGTTATTTATTTCATAATTATGTACTTTTAAACAAGTATCAATTATTTCTTTATTATTTTATGAATTATTTATTTGTTATTTAATAAATAAATATGTATTATTCTATTTTATTTTTGTAACTATTTATTTGTTATTTATTTCATAATTAAGTTTTTTAAACAAGTATCAATTATTATTTTATGAATTATTTATTTATTTATTTATTATTATTATTTATTATTATTTATTATGTATTATTTATTTAAGAGAGAGAGGGAGAGAGGGGAGAGGGAAGTCTGGGCTTCCCTGCTTAGGCTGTTGCCCCCGCGCCCCGACCTCGGATAAGCGGAAGATGATGGATGGATGGATGGATGGATGGAATTATTTATTTGTTATTTATTGAATAAATATCCATCCATCCATCATCTTCCGCTTATCCGAGGTCGGGTCGCGGGGGCAGCAGCCTAAGCAGGGAAACCCAGACTTCCCTCTCCCCAGCCACTTCGTCTAGCTCTTCCCGGGGGATCCCAAGGTGTTCCCAGGCCAGCCGGGAGACATAGTCTTCCCAACGTGTCCTGGGTCTTCCCCGTGGCCTCCTACCGGTCGGACGTGCCCTAAACACCTCCCTAGGGAGGCGTTCGGGTGGCATCCTGACCAGATGCCCGAACCACCTCATCTGGCTCCTCTCCATGTGGAGGAGCAGCGGCTTTACTTTGAGTTCCTCCCGGATGGCAGAGCTTCTCACCCGATCTCTAAGGGAGAGGAAACTCATTTGGGCCGCTTGTACCCGTGATCTTATCCTTTCGGTCATGACCCAAAGCTCATGACCCTAGGTGAGGATGGGAACGTAGATCGACCGTTAAATTGAGAGCTTTGCCTTCCGGCTCAGCTCCTTCTTCACCACAACGGATCGATACAACGTCCGCATTACTGAAGACGCCACACTGATCCGCCTGTCGATCTCACGATCCACTCTTCCCCCACTCGTGAACAAGACTCCTAGGTACTTGAACTCCTCCACTTGGGGCAGGGTCTCCTCCCCAACCCGGAGATGGCACTCCACCCTTTTCCGGGCGAGAACCATGGACTTGGACTTGGAGGTGCTGATTCTCATTCCGGTCGCTTCACACTCGCTGAAGATCCCGGTCAGATGAAGCCATCAGGACCACATCATCTGCAAAAAGCAGAGACCTAATCCTGCAGCCACCAAACTGGTGAATAAATATGTATTATTTATCTATTATTCTATTAAGAATTTGTTATTTATTTAATAAATATGTATTATTTATTTATTTCTTATTTTTTAACTATTTATTTGTTATTTATTTCATAATCATGTACTTTTTAAACAAGTATCAATTATATATTTATTATTTAATGAATTATTATTTTGTTATTTATTAAATACATATTTAATATGTATTTATTAGTTTATTAACTATTTGTTATTTATTTAATAAATATGTATTATGTATTTATTATTTTATTAACTATTTGTTATTTATTTCATAAGTATGTATTATATATTTTTTGAATAAGTATAAATTATTTATGTATCATTCTATGATTTTTGTATTTATTATTTATTGAATGAATATGCATTTATTTCTTATTTTTTAACTATTTATTTGTTATTTATTTCATAATCATGTACTTTTTAAACAAGTATCAATTATATATTTATTATTTAATGAATTATTATTTTGTTATTTATTAAATATATATTTAATATGTATTTATTAGTTTATTAACTATTTGTTATTTATTTAATAAATATGTATTATGTATTTATTATTTTATTACCTATTTGTTATTTATTTCATAAGTATGTATTATATATTTTTTGAATAAGTATAAATTATTTATGTATCATTCTATGATTTTTGTATTTATTATTTATTGAATGAATATGCATTTATTTATTATTTTATTAACTATTTATTTGTTATTTATTAAATGAATATATATTATTTATTTTTTATTTTATGAACTGTTTGTTATTTATTTCATAAATACGGACATTTGTTTAAAATATATATAAATTATGTATTTATTAATTTATGAAGTATTTGTTATTTATTAAAATAAATATTTCTTATTCATTTATTATTTTATTAACTATTTATTTGTTATTTATTTAATAAATATGTATTATTTAAAAATTATTTTATGATTTATTTATTTATTATTTATTTCATAATTATGTATTTTTGAAACAAGTATCAATTATGAATTTATTATTTAATGAATTATTTGTGTTATTTATTAAATAAATATGTATTATTTATTTATTGTTTTATTAACTATTTATTTGTTATTTATTTAATACATATGTATTATTTATTATTTTATTAACTATTTGTTATTTATTTCAGAATTATGTTTTTTAAACAAGTATCAATTATGTATTTATTAATTTATGAATTATTTGTTATTTATTAAAATAAATATTTCTTATTCATTTATTATTTTATTAACTATTTATTTGTTATTTATTTAATAAATATGTATTATTTACTTATTATTTTATGAAATATTTGTTATTTATTTCATAATTGTGTATTATTATTTATTTAAATAAGTATCAATTATTTATTAATTATTTTATGAATGACTATTTGTTATGAATTGTTCATTGTATTTATTTTTTTTATTTTAATATTTTATTATTGTTTTTTTGTCTTAAAACTGCTTTAATTAAAAAAATGTTATTAATTTCGGACTTAGATAAGGCTCAATTTACTTCACATCAAATAGTACACTTTGAACATTTTTGATGGGGAAAATATTTAATATTTCATGTTTTGCCATAAAAACTGAATTTCTTATTTTCATAAAAAGGGCATAAAACAAAAATAAAATAAACAATTGATATAAAGGTAAGCGTTAAAAAAAAAGGATATGACAATTTTTTAATTGTTTTTATTATTCTGATTTTATTATTTATTATTACTTTTGTCTTAAAAACTGCTTTGCTTGAAAAATAATGATTTTCCAATATTTGGAATTAATTAAGGCTCAATTTAATTCACATCAAATATTACACTTTGAACATTTTTGATGGGGAGAATATTTCATATTTTAAGTTTTTGCCATTAAAAAGCTGGTTTCTTTGTTTTTACAAAAAAAAAAGGAATTAAACATAACAAAAATTAGATAAAACTATATCGACAAATATTTTAAAAATGTAAGCGTTAAAAAAAAACATTAATTTTTAAACTTTTTATAAGTGGGACCCATTTGGGTCCCTGAGAATTTTAGTGGGATATTTGTCTTAAAAACTGCATTGCTTAAAAAAATAAATAAATAAATGAAAAAAAATCAATGTTATAAAATATTGACTTAATAAAGGTTCAAATATTACATTTTGAAGATTTTTTATGGGGGGAAATATTGCATATTTTATGTTTTGCCATAAAAACTCAGTCTTTTATTTTCAAAAAAGGGCCTAAAATAAAAAAATAAAAAATAAAATGAACAATTGATATAAAAATGTAAGTGCTAAAAAAAGCATATGACAATTTTCTATTGTTTTTATTATTTTATTTAATTTTTTATTATTATTATTTTGGTCTTAAAACTGCTTTGCTTAAAAAATAATGATGTCACAAATTGCGGACGTAATTAAGGCTCAATTTACTTCACATCCAATATTACACTTTGAAAATTTTTGATTGTGAAAATATTTTATATTTTATGTTTTTGCCATAAAACAGTTGGTTTCTTTCTTTCCCAAAAAAGGCATAAAACATAACAAAAATAAAATAAAACTATGTCGACAATTGATCTAATAATGTAAGCGTTAAAAAAAAGTATAAGACTAATTTTTTTACATTTTCTTGAGTGGGACCCATTTGGATCCCTGAGAATTTTAGTGGGATTTTTGTCTTAAAAACTCTCACTGTTGAAAAATAAAAATCAAGGTTATGAATGATCGACTTACAGTATTTAAGATTCCAATTACTTCACATTTAATATTACTCTTTGAACATTTTGGCGGGGAAATGATTGAACATTTTGTTTTTGCCATTGAAAAGCTGTTTTTTTTCTTTCACAAAAAAAAGTCATAAAACATAAAAATTTAATAAAACTATGTCTACAATTGATATAAAAATGTAAGCGTTGCAAAAAAGTTTATGACTCATTTTTACCATTTTTACGGGCGGGACCCTTTAAGGTCCCTGAGAATTTTAACAGGATTTTTTTCTTAAAAACTGCATTGCTTAAAAAAAATCTAAGTTACAAAATATTAACTTAAGGTTCCAATCACTTCACATCAAATATTACACTTTCAACATTTTTAATTGAGGACAATATTTCATATTTTATGTTTTTGCCATAAAACAGCTGGTTTCTTTCTTTCCCAAAAAAGGCATAAAACATAACAAAAATAAAATAAAACTATGTCGACAATTGATCTAATAATGTAAGCGTTAAAAAAAAATATGACTAATTCTTTAGCATTTTCTTGAGTTCGGGACCCATTTGGGTCCCTGAGAATTTTAGTGGGATTTTTGTCTTAAAAACGCTCATCGTTGAAAAATAAAAATGAATTGAAATCAAGGTTATGAATGATCGACTTACAGTATTTAAGATTCCAATTACTTCACATTTAATATTACTCTTTGAACATTTTGGCGGGGAAATGATTGAACATTTTGTTTTTGCCATTGAAAAGCTGTTTTTTTTCTTTCACAAAAAAAGTCATAAAACATAAAAATTTAATAAAACTATGTCTACAATTGATATAAAAATGTAAGCGTTGCAAAAAAGTTTATGACTCATTTTTACCATTTTTACGGGCGGGACCCTTTAAGGTCCCTGAGAATTTTAAAGGGATTTTTTTCTTAAAAACTGCATTGCTTAAAAAAAATCAAAGTTACAAAATATTGACTTAAGGTTCCAATCACTTCACATCCAATATTACACTTTCAACATTTTTAATTGGGGAAAATATTTCATATTTTATGTTTTTGCCATAAAAAAGCTGGTTTCTTTCTTTCCCAAAAAAGGCATAAAACATAACAAAAATAAAATAAAACTATGTCGACAATTGATCTAATAATGTAAGCGTTAAAAAAAATATGACTAATTCTTTAGCATTTTCTTGAGAGGGACCCATTTGGGTCCCTGAGAATTTTAGTGGGATTTATGTCTTAAAAACGCTCATTGTAGAAAAATAAAAATGAATTAAAATCAAGGTTATGAATTATCGACTTGCAGTATTTAAGATTCCAATTACTTCACATTTAATATTACCCTTTGAACATTTTGGCGGGGAAATGATTGAACATTTTATGTTTTTGCCATAAAAAAGCTGGTTTCTTTCTTTCACAAAAAAAGTCATTAAACCTAACAAACATTTAATAAAACTATGTCTACAATTGATATAAAAATGTAAAAGTTAAAAAAAAGTTTATGACTCATTTTTACCATTTTTACGAGTGGGACCCTTTAAGGTCCCTGAGAATTTTAACAGGATTTTTTTCTTAAAAACTGCATTGCTTAAAAAAAATCAAAGTTACAAAATATTGACTTAAGGTTCCAATCACTTCACATCAAATATTACACTTTCAACATTTTTAATCGGGGAAAATATTTCATATTTTATGTTTTTGCCATAAAAAAGCTGGTTTCTTTCTTTCCCAAAAAAGGCATAAAACATAACAAAAATAAAATAAAACTATGTCGACAATTGATCTAATAATGTAAGCGTTAAAAAAAAATATGACTAATTCTTTAGCATTTTCTTGAGTTCGGGACCCATTTGGGTCCCTGAGAATTTTAGTGGGATTTTTGTCTTAAAAACTCTCAACGTTGAAAAATAAAAATGAATTAAAATCAAGGTTATGAATGATCGACTTACAGTATTTAAGATTCCAATTACTTCACATTTAATATTACCCTTTGAACATTTTGGCGGGGAAATGATTGAACATTTTATGTTTTTGCCATTGAAAAGCTGTTTTTTTTCTTTCACAAAAAAAAGTCATAAAACATAAAAATTTAATAAAACTATGTCTACAATTGATATAAAAATGTAAGCGTTGCAAAAAAGTTTATGACTCATTTTTACCATTTTTACGGGTGGGACCCTTTAAGGTCCCTGAGAATTTTAACAGGATTTTTTTCTTAAAAACTGCATTGCTTAAAAAAAATCAAAGTTACAAAATATTGACTTAAGGTTCCAATCACTTCACATCAAATATTACACTTTCAACATTTTTAATCGGGGAAAATATTTCATATTTTATGTTTTTGCCATAAAAAAGCTGGTTTCTTTCTTTCCCAAAAAAGGCATAAAACATAACAAAAATAAAATAAAACTATGTCGACAATTGATCTAATAATGTAAGCGTTAAAAAAAAATATGACTAATTCTTTAGCATTTTCTTGAGTTCGGGACCCATTTGGGTCCCTGAGAATTTTAGTGGGATTTTTGTCTTAAAAACTCTCAACGTTGAAAAATAAAAATGAATTAAAATCAAGGTTATGAATGATCGACTTACAGTATTTAAGATTCCAATTACTTCACATTTAATATTACCCTTTGAACATTTTGGCGGGGAAATGATTGAACATTTTATGTTTTTGCCATTGAAAAGCTGTTTTTTTTCTTTCACAAAAAAAAGTCATAAAACATAAAAATTTAATAAAACTATGTCTACAATTGATATAAAAATGTAAGCGTTGCAAAAAAGTTTATGACTCATTTTTACCATTTTTACGGGTGGGACCCTTTAAGGTCCCTGAGAATTTTAACAGGATTTTTTTCTTAAAAACTGCATTGCTTAAAAAAATCAAAGTTACAAAATATTGACTTAAGGTTCCAATCACTTCACATCAAATATTACACTTTCAACATTTTTAATCGGGGAAAATATTTCATATTTTATGTTTTTGCCATAAAAAAGCTGGTTTCTTTCTTTCCCAAAAAAGGCATAAAACATAACAAAAATAAAATAAAACTATGTCGACAATTGATCTAATAATGTAAGCGTTAAAAAAAAATATGACTAATTCTTTAGCATTTTCTTGAGTTCGGGACCCATTTGGGTCCCTGAGAATTTTAGTGGGATTTTTGTCTTAAAAACGCTCATCGTTGAAAAATAAAAATGAATTAAAATCAAGGTTATGAATGATCGACTTACAGTATTTAAGATTCCAATTACTTCACATTTAATATTACCCTTTGAACATTTTGGCAGGGAAATGATTGCACATTTTATGTTTTTCCCATAAAAAAGCTTGTTTCTTTCTTTCACAAAAAAAAGTCATAAAACCTAACAAACATTTAATAAAACTATGTCTACAATTGATATAAAAATGTAAGCGTTGCAAAAAAGTTTATGACTCATTTTTACCATTTTTACGAGTGGGACCCTTTAAGGTCCCTGAGAATTTTAATAGGATTTTTTTCTTAAAAACTGCATTGCTTAAAAAAATCAAAGTTACAAAATATTGACTTAAGGTTCCAATCACTTCACATCCAATATTACACTTTCAACATTTTTAATTGGGGAAAATATTTCATATTTTATGTTTTTGCCATAAAACAGCTGGTTTCTTTCTTTCCCAAAAAAGGCATAAAACATAACAAAAATAAAATAAAACTATGTCGACAATTGATCTAATAATGTAAGCGTTAAAAAAAATATGACTAATTCTTTAGCATTTTCTTGAGAGGGACCCATTTGGGTCCCTGAGAATTTTAGTGGGATTTATGTCTTAAAAACGCTCATTGTAGAAAAATAAAAATGAATTAAAATCAAGGTTATGAATTATCGACTTGCAGTATTTAAGATTCCAATTACTTCACATTTAATATTACCCTTTGAACATTTTGGCGGGGAAATGATTGAACATTTTATGTTTTTGCCATAAAAAAGCTGGTTTCTTTCTTTCACAAAAAAAGTCATTAAACCTAACAAACATTTAATAAAACTATGTCTACAATTGATATAAAAATGTAAGCGTTGCAAAAAAGTTTATGACTCATTTTTACCATTTTTACGGGTGGGACCCTTTAAGGTCCCTGAGAATTTTAACAGGATTTTTTTCTTAAAAACTGCATTGCTTAAAAAAATCAAAGTTACAAAATATTGACTTAAGGTTCCAATCACTTCACATCCAATATTACACTTTCAACATTTTTAATTGGGGAAAATATTTCATATTTTATGTTTTTGCCATAAAACGGCTGGTTTCTTTCTTTCCCCAAAAAGGCATAAAACATAACAAAAATAAAATAAAACTATGTCGACAATTGATCTAATAATGTAAGCGTTAAAAAAAATATATGACTAATTTTTTAGCATTTTCTTGAGTTCGCGACCCATTTGGGTCCCTGAGAATTTTAGTGGGATTTTTGTCTTAAAAACTCTCATCGTTGAAAAATAAAAATGAATAAAAATCAAGGTTATGAATGATCGACTTACAGTATTTAAGATTCCAATTACTTCACATTTAATATTACTCTTTGAACATTTTGGCGGGGAAATGATTGCACATTTTATGTTTTTGCCATAAAAAAGCTGGTTTCTTTCTTTCACAAAAAAAGTCATTAAACCTAACAAACATTTAATAAAACTATGTCTACAATTGATATAAAAATGTAAGCGTTGCAAAAAAGTTTATGACTCATTTTTACCATTTTTACGAGTGGGACCCTTTAAGGTCCCTGAGAATTTTAACAGGATTTTTTTCTTAAAAACTGCAATGCTTAAAAAAAAAAATCAAAGTTACAAAATATTGACTTAAGGTTCCAATCACTTCACATCCAATATTACACTTTCAACATTTTTAATTGGGGAAAATATTTCATATTTTATGTTTTTGCCATAAAAAAGCTGGTTTCTTTCTTTCCCAAAAAAGGCATAAAACATAACAAAAATAAAATAAAACTATGTCGACAATTGATCTAATAATGTAAGCGTTAAAAAAAGTATAAGACTAATTTTTTAGCATTTTCTTGAGTTCGGGACCCATTTGGGTCCCTGAGAATTTTAGTGGGATTTTTGTCTTAAAAACTCTCATCGTTGAAAAATAAAAATGAATAAAAATCAAGGTTATGAATGATCGACTTACAGTATTTAAGATTCCAATTACTTCACATTTAATATTACTCTTTGAACATTTTGGCGGGGAAATGATTGCACATTTTATGTTTTTGCCATAAAAAAACTTAATGAAAAATAAATAAATAAAACTTGATATGGACGCAGAGATTTAAAAGTTGAAATAGACAAATTAATACATGACTTATTTTTAAAAATGTTATAACTGAGACTTTTAGGGACCGAACTTAGGATGCGTCATGAAGCTACAAAGTAAATATTGTAGTGATTGTACAAAAGACACATTTATACAACAAGCTATATTTTATATATTTTGTTTGTATAAAAAAGTAAAAAAACAAAAAAGATTGAAATCAAAATATGCAAATGTTGTGATTGTTTTAGTATGCGACCTTCAGTGGACAGTTTGGACTTGCTAGTCCATGTTTGACCCTGGAACAGACTAACTCCGCCGAGCTCTCCCAACACGGCGCTCCCCTGGAGGATTGTGGGTAATGTGGGCCGGCCCAAACCCTTTCGAAGGAGGAAGACGAGGATGAAGTCAAAGCGCTTCATCAAACATTCCCGCCGCCGAGTTCACGGGCAATCAGACAAACCAGCGCTCAGATCGATACCGCGCTCTTTGCCGCTGCCGGCAACACGCTTCAAACGCTTCACACACACACACACACACACACACACACACACACACACACACACACACACACACACACACACACACACACACACACACACACACACACACACACACACACACACACCTGTAAGTCTATTCAATCCATTATTAACACGCCTGCCAGACAAAAAGCGGGGCTGCTGCTGAAGATGAATTATAGAAAATCCAAACATGGAGAAGATGCTGTCAAACACAAACAACTGCAGAGTGTGTGTGTGTGTGTGTGTGTGTGTGTGTGTGTGTGTGTGTGTGTGTGTGTGTGTGTGTCATGGGGCAGGAAGTAGGTTAGCAGACAGGCCATCAAAGACAGGAAGTCAGCCAACATTCGCCTCATGTGACCATCAAACAGAAGTGTGTGTGTGTGTGTGTGTGTGTGTGTGTGTGTGTGTGTGTGTGTGTGTGTGTGTGTCCTGTAATGAGATAACAAGTGTTATCATCTTCTTTCAACACACACACACACACACACACACACACACATAAAGTCAAATTTGCGAGCCAATCAGGTGTCAGAGGACGGTTTGGTCGTGTGAGGTGTGAGTGGGCGTGGCCTATTGTGCAGCACAGGTGAGGACACCAAATGAAATCTTGTCATCAGGTGTGCTTTATGTTTTGTTTTTTAAAAAGCGTGATATATAAATATATATATATATATACACTATTTTGACTTTTTTTTGTTTTTTTCATTTAAAATTTGAAAACAAAATATTTTGTTTAATTTAAGAATAATTGTATTTTATATATTAAATGGTTTTACATGATTCGTTTAGTTTTTTGCTTGCTTTATATTTTTTATTCATTTATTCTGGATTATTTTAAAAAAAAAATTTATTTAGGATTCTTTTTTGTTGTGTTGTTTTTTTGTTAAAAATTAAGACTTCCTTAAAAAAAAAATTTGTAAACTATTTTTGACTTTTATTTGATTTTTTACATTTAAAATTTGAAAATGTAAATTTTGGTTTTGATTTGAAAATAATTGTATCTTATATTTTAAATGGTTTTACATGCTTTGTTTAGTTTTTTCGCTTCCATTAAATTTTTTATACATTTCTTTAGGATTATTTTGTGTTTTGTTTTATTTAGGATATTTTTTGTTGTTGTTAAAAAAAAATGTTTCATTAAAAAATATCTTTAGTAAACCATTTTTTTTTGTTTTTTGTTTTTTTCATTAAAAATGTGAAAACTAAATGTTTTCGTTAATTTAAAAACAAGTGTATTTTATATTTTAAATGGTTTTACATGATTCGTTTAGTTTTTTGCTTGCTTTATATTTTTTATTAATTTATTCTGGATTATTTTTTGTTTTGTTTTATTTCGGATTCTTTTTTATTTGTTTTTTTTTTGTTAAAAAAATAAGATTTCAATAAAAAATATTTTTTTGTAAACTATTTTTGACTTTTATTTGTTTCTTTTCATTGAAAATTTGAAAAGTAAATGTTTGGTTTGGATTTTAAAATAATTGTATTTTATATTTTAAATGGTTTTACATGCTTTGTTTAGTTTTTTGCTTTCCTTTATAATGTTGTATGAATTTATTTAGGATTATTTTTTGTTTTGTTTTATTTAGAATAATTTTTTGTTTTCATTAAAAAATATTTTTTGTAAACTATTTTTGACTTTTTTTTCATTTAAAATTTGAAAACTAAATGTTTTATTTAATTTTAAAATAAGTGTATTTTATATTTCAAATGGTAATACATAATTTGTTTGTTTTTTTGCTTCCTTTATATTTTTCATTAAATTATTTAGGATTAATCTATTTTTTTATTTTTTTTATAATTGTGCAGTTTTTTCTTAATTTTTATAATTAAAAAGTATACTATATATATATATATATATATATATATATACACACATTTAAATTTAGGTTTTTCTTTTTTGGAAACTGTTTTCATTTTTTTATTTTTTGTTGCTTGTTTTTAATAATTAAAAAAATTAACTATATATTATATATATATATATATATATATTTTTTTTTCATTTTTGTTAATGTAAAATGTGTTTGTTTTATTCCTTTTAAACAGCATACATGTTGTAGTTTGTGATTTGTTTTTTTTCCTTGGAAATTTGATAATATATATATTTTAGAATAAATTTTCCTTTAACTGTTTTATTTATTTATTTATTTTTTTTTTTTTTACAAAGAGAAATTATTAATTTTTCCGTTGTAATTTTTATTGTATTTTTTTCAATATATATATATTTTTTAAGCCTTTGTTTTATTCCAATATATTTATTATTATTATTTATTTTATTTTTTTAACGTTTTTTGCATTTTTTCTGTACAGTTTGTTTCCAACCAATCAGGACGCAGCTCCGTTACCATGGCGACGAGGTGTGCTGCTGGCCGGCCAGGTGCAGCGTCTTGGGGCGGGCGGCGGCGGGGCAACTTCCTGCGTTGGCGGCTCGCTCCCAGTAGGGGTCACTGTGGGGCACACGCAACACAACACGTCAGGAGGGGAGGGGTCAGGGTGGGAGGAGCCCCCATCTGCTGCGCTCTGATAGGTTGACAATTTTAAACAACAGGAAGTAAAAAAACAACAACAGTGACTTGCAATATTTCTACTTCTTACTTTAAAACAACACTTTGTAGGACTTAGTGTTTTAGTACACACTTTTCACACTAAATATATATACATTTATTCAATAAACTTTTAAATACAAAATGATCATTTTTTTTTAGCATGCTAAAGTTAGCATGCTAACATTTTATGACTAAGGTGTAAAGCAGCAAAAGTGGCCCAAAAAGTTAGCACACAGACAGTTAGCCTATGTCACGTACAAAGTGACATGACTCTGAGGCAAATGGCAGCACAATTGGCTAGCAGTTCTTATTTAGGCATGCTAAAGTTAACATGCTAATGTTAGCCTGCTAGAGTTAGCAGGCTAACATTAGCGCACAAACAGTTAGCCAATGTCACGTACAAAGTAACATGACTCTGAGGTGTATGGCAGCACAATTGGTTAGCAGTTCTTATTTTGGCATGCTAAAGTTAACATGCTAATGTTAGCATGCTAGAGTTAGCAGGCTAACGTTAGCGCACTAACAGTTAGCCTATGTCACGTACAAAGTGACATGACTATAAAGCATATGGCAGCACAATTGGTTAGCGTTTCTTATTTTGCCATGCTAAAGTCAGGATGCTAACATTAGCATGCTAAAGTTAGCGTGTCACATGGCCCCATCTTAGAAGTTTGCTAGCGTCTCTTATTGTATTCTATCTTTAGCATGCTAAATTTAGCATGCTAACATTACATGCTAGTTTTGCACATTTAAACCTAAAAGTCATGCATTTGGAAACATGGCGCCATCTTAAAAGTATGCTAGCAGCTCTTATTTTATTTTAACTGTATCATTATAAAGTTAGCATGCTACACTTTAATGCTAGTTTTGCAGGTTTAAACCTAAAAATAAGGGATTTAGAAACGTGGCGCCATCTTAGAAGTATGTGAGCGTCTCTTATTTTATTTCAACTTAAGAATGCTAAAGTTAGCATGCTAACATTTAATGCTAGTTTTGCACGTTTAAACCTAAAAGTCATGCATTTAGAAACGTGGCGCCATCTTAGAAGTATGCTAGCGTCTCTTATTTTATTTTAACTTTAGCATGACAAAGTTAGCATGCTAAAATTTTATGCTAGCTCTGCACGTTTAAACCTAAAAGTCATGGATTTAGAAATGTTGCACCATCTTAGAAGTATGCTAGCGTCTCTTATTTTATTTTAACTTTAGCATGACAAAGTTAGCATGCTGATATTTAATGCTAGTTTTGCACGTTTAAACCTAAAAGTCATGTATTTGGAAACGTGGCGCCATCTTAGAAGTATGCTAGCGTCTCTTGTTTTATTTTAACTTTAGCATGACAAAGTTAGCATGCTAACATTTTATGCTAGTTTTGAACGTTTAAACCTAAAAGTCATGCATTTAGAAACGTGGCGCCATCTTAGAAGTATGCTAGCGTCTCTTGTTTTATTTTAACTTTAGCATGCTAAAGTTAGCATGCTAACATTTAATGCTAGTTTTGCACGTTTAAACCTAAAAGTCATGTATTTGGAAACGTGGCGCCATCTTAGAAGTATGCTAGCGTCTCTTATTTTATTTCAACTTTAGCATGACAAAGTTAGCATGCTAACATTTAATGCTAGTTTTGCACGTTTAAACCTAAAAGTCATGCATTTAGAAATGTGGCGCCATCTTAGAAGTATGCTAGCGTCTCTTGTTTTATTTTAACTTTAGCATGCTAAAGTTACCATGCTAAAATTTTATGCTAGTTTTGCACGTTTAAACCTAAAAGTCATGGATTTAGAAATGTTGCACCATCTTAGAAGTATGCTAGCGTCTCTTATTTTATTTTAACTTTAGCATGACAAAGTTAGCATGCTGATATTTAATGCTAGTTTTGCACGTTTAAACCTAAAAGTCATGTATTTGGAAACGTGGCGCCATCTTAGAAGTATGCTAGCGTCTCTTATTTTATTTTAACTTTAGCATGACAAAGTTAGCATGCTAACATTTAATGCTAGTTTTGCACGTTTAAACCTAAAAGTCATGCATTTAGAAACGTGGCGCCATCTTAGAAGTATGCTAGCGTCTCTTATTTTATTTTAACTTTAGCATGACAAAGTTAGCATGCTAACATTTAATGCTAGTTTTGCACGTTTAAACCTAAAAGTCATGTATTTGGAAACGTGGCGCCATCTTAGAAGTATGCTAGCGTCTCTTGTTTTATTTTAACTTTAGCATGCTAAAGTTAGCATGCTAACATTTAATGCTAGTTTTGCACGTATAAACCTAAAAGTCATGCATTTAGAAACATGGCGCCATCTTAGAAGTATGCTAGCTCGCGGCCCTGTTGTGTGTAGCTCCACCCCTTCAGTAGTGTAAGTAGCTTAGCAACAAAGTGTTGCGTGTGAAAGTCTACAAAGTCCATATTGGGACACAGGAAGTAGTAGTGCGCACGAAACATGATGGATGGCGTGGTTAATAACGCCGCGCGGTCGCCGTGCCCTTCACACCTCGGGCCAATCAGAAACCCCGGTGCTGAGACCCCGCCCACAAGCACAAAGTGGTGGGCGGAGCACAAAGGAAGTCTCCCAGATGCCAGTGGGCCTTCAAAGTAAAAGCTGGAGGTCAAAACTGCACGCACACACACACACACACACACACACACACACACACACACACACACACACACACACACACACACACACACACACACACACACACGCAAACAACAGCATGACGTGCTTTTTTAATCAAGCAGAGTCCAATTAGGAGGTAAACATATACAAGCTGTGTGTGTGTGTGTGTGTGTGTGTGTGTGTGTGTGTGTGTGTGTGTGTGTGTGTGTGTGTGTGTGTGTGTGTGAGTCTCCATTACAAGGACAATATTTCCTGTCATATCTGATTTGCGGCGCACTGAAGGGGGACGGCGAGGGGAGGGGGGGGGGGGGGATGCGGGGGGGATAAAGGGGGGGGGTGCGCCTGGAACGTTGAAAAGAAAAAATTACTCAACTAGGGAAGAATGTTCTATTTTTTTTAATCTATTTTTTATTTATTCATTTCCTTTAAAAAAAAAAATATATATATATATGTATATATGTATACATATACAAATAAAGTGCAGTGCTAAATGAACAAAAACAGCTAACATGCTAACAGTGTGCATGCATGATGAAACAAAATATTTGACTTTGTTGTGTAAAAGGAATGAAAAAGCTAATGTTCTAATGCTAACGTTCATATGCTAACTGCTAAATTAAAAGGAATGAAAAAGCTAATGTTCTAATGCTAACGTTCATATGCTAACTGCTAAATTAAAAGGAATGAAAAAGCTAATGTTCTAATGCTAACGTTCATATGCTAACTGCTAAATTAAAAGGAATGAAAAAGCTAATGTTCTAATGCTAACGTTCATATGCTAACTGCTAAATTGAAAGGAATGAAAAAGCTAATGTTCTAATGCTAACGTTCATATGCTAACTGCTAAATTAAAAGGAATGAAAAAGCTAATGTTCTAATGCTAACGTTCATATGCTAACTGCTAAATTAAAAGGAATGAAAAAGCTAATGTTCTAATGCTAACGTTCATATGCTAACTGCTAAATTAAAAGGAATGAAAAAGCTAATGTTCTAATGCTAACGTTCATATGCTAACTGCTAAATTAATTGTAAATCAAAATTTGGAATATAATTTTGTATTCCATCATGTTAATAAATGTATTTTTAATTTGCTTGAATGCTGTTGATGAATGAATAAAATAAATAAATTATTTAACTTTAACAAATGTAATTTTTTTTTTAAATCATGTATTTTTTTGAATTATCAATTTAAACATATTTAATTGAAAAAAAAATATATATATGTGAAATACATACATAAAAAATAAAATAATAAAAAAATAAATGTTTTAATGAGTTCATTAATTAATTAGTTTAGGTATTAATTTAAACATATATATATATATTTTATATATATATACATCCTTTTTTTTTATATCCTGTAAAGCGTCTTTGAGTGCTCAGAAAAGCGTTATACCAAATAAAATTTGTTATTAGTATTATTATTATTATTATTAATTAAAAGTGTGAAGAAAATTAATAAAAAATGACAAAAAAAAACCCAATATTTTTGCAAGTTAATTTAATTTATTATTATTATTCTATCCTGTAAAACGTCTCTGAGTGCTCAGAAAAGGGCTGTACCCAATAAAATGTATTATTATAATTATTATTAATATTATAAATTAAATGTGTGAAAAAAAATTAATAAAAAATGACCCCAAAAAAATTAATATTTTTGCAAGTTAATTTAATTTATTTATTTTTATTTTTTTATCCTGTAAATCGTCTGAATGCTCAGAAAAGCACTATACCAAATCAAATGTATTATTACTATTATTATTATTATTAATTAAAAGTGTGAAAAAAAATCCTAAAAAAATGACCAAAAAAATATATATATATTTTTGCAAGTTAATTTAATTTATTATTATTTTTTTTATCCTGTAAATCGTCTGAATGCTCAGAAAAGCAGTATACCAAATCAAATGTATTATTACTATTATTATTATTATTATTATTAATTAAAAGTGTGAAAAAAAATCCTAAAAAAATGACCAAAAATATATATATATTTTTGCAAGTTAATTTAATTTATTATTATTTTTTTCTCCTGTAAATCGTCTGAATGCTCAGAAAAGCGCTATACCAAATACAATGTATTACTTTTATTATTATTATTATTATTAAAGTGTGAAAAAATGTATTAAAAAAAATATATACATATATATTTTTGCAAGTTTATTTATTATTATTGTTTTATATTTTTATCCCGTAAAGCATCTTTGAGTGCTCAGAAAAATGCTATATCAAATAAAATGTATTATTATCATTATTATTAATATTATTAATTATAAGTGTGAACATTTTTTATAAAAAATGACCAAAAAAAACAAATATTTTTGCAAGTTAATTGAATTGAATTATTATCATTTTATCCTGTAAAGCGTCTCTGAGTGCTCAGAAAAGCACTATACCAAATAAAATGTATTATTACTATTATTATTATTATTAATTAAAAGTGTGAAAAAATTAATAAAAAATGACAAAAAAAAAAAATATTTTTGCAAGTTAATTTAATTGAATTATTATCATTTTATCCTGTAAAGCGTCTCTGAATGCTCAGAAAAGGGCTGTACCCAATAAAATGTATTATTATAGTTATTATTAATATTATTAATTAAAAGTGTAAAAAAATTAGTAAAAAATGACCAAAAATAAAACAAATATTTTTGCAAGTTAGTTTAATTTTTTTTTTAAATCCTGTAAATCGGCTGAATGTTCTGAAAAGCGCTATACCAAATACAATGTATTATCACTATTATTATTATTATTATTATTATTAATTAAAAGTGTGAAAAAATTTTATAAAAAATGACAAAAAAAACAAATTAATATTTTTGCAATTTAATTTAATTATTATTATTTATTTTTTAATCCTGTAAAGTGTCTTTGAGTGCTCAGAAAAGCACTATACCAAATAAAATGTATTATTACTATTATTATTATTATTAATTAAAAGTGTGAAAAAATTAATAAAAAATTACAAAAAAAATAAATATTTTTGCAAGTTAATTTAATTGAATTATTATTATTTTATCCCGTAAAGCATCTCTGAATGCTCAGAAAAGCACTATACCAAATAAAATGTATTATTACTATTATTATTATTATTAATTAAAAGTGTGAAAAAATTAATAAAAAATGACAAAAAAAATAAATAATTTTGCAAGTTAATTTAATTGAATTATTATTATTTTATCCCGTAAAGCGTCTTTGAGTGCTCAGAAAAGGGCTATACCCAATAAAATGTATTATTATAATTATTATTAATATTATTAATTAAAAGTGTGAAAAAAATTTGTAAAAAATGACCAAAAATAAAACAAATATTTTTGCAAGTTAGTTTAATTTTTTTTTTAATCCTGTAAATCGGCTGAATGTTCTGAAAAGCGCTATACCAAATAAAATGTATTATCACTATTATTATTATTATTAATTAAAAGTGTGAACATTTTTTATAAAAAAATGACAAAAAAAACAAATTAATATTTTTGCAATTTAATTTAATGATTATTATTTATTTTTTAATCCTGTAAAGCGTCTGAGTGCTCAGAAAAGCGTTATACCAAATAAAATGTATTATTACTATTATTATTATTATTATTATTAATTAAAATTTCGATTTTTTTTTTTTTTTTAAATGTTAAAAAAACAAACTAATATTTTTTGCAATGTAAATATAAATTTTCGGTAGATTTTTAAACAATGAAGTATTTGATTTCAACATCCACAATCTTTGAAAATTATACAATGACAGGTTGAAATATTTGACTCAAAATTAATATTTATATATATATATATATATATATATATATACATATATACATATATATATATATATATATATATATATATATATATATATGCCCCAGTGGTGAGAAGGTGTACTGCAGTGCATGACCCCCCCCAGGCCCCCCCTCGTCTCCTTTCACTTCCATGGCGACGGACAGTCAATGAAAAAGGCATCCGGTCGCCGTGGCGACGCAGGCTGCGCTCGTGGGAAAAAAAGCGAGCGGCTGGCGGGAGGACAGACGCGTACTGTTAGCGTCTTACCCCCCCCCCCCCCCCCTCCCAATCCCCCCCTCCCCCCCCCTCCTAGGGCGGGGCCGGGCAGTTTTAATGACCACCGGCGACATCAAGATCCGAAAACATCCCCTTTGACCTCCGTCCCGTCGCCGGCGGCAACCAGGCGTGAAAGTGGAAAGAAAATGAGCCGGCGCCGTGTTTTCTCGCTAATTCCTTCTTCCCGCTCGCACACGGTAAATAACGGCGGCCGATGGAAATGAAGACGGCTCGGACTTGAAAGAGGCGGACTGTGTCAACACAATATATATGCTAATCACGTCTCCTTACAACTCACGCCCTCGCAAGCTAAGTCCCGCCCTCAAGGTCCTGTGCGGGGACAACCGCCGGGAATCGAACCCACGGCAATGGAACCCACGGCAATCGCCCGCTAGCAGGCTGAGCTAGCCCACACCGAGGCCGCGCTTCTCGCAACAAATCACCAGGACGAGAGACCTGTACTATAATAAACTAGCGATAATTATGCTAACTGCTAGCATGCTAACTGCTAGCATGCTAACCGAAAAGTAAGTAAGTACCAAAAGGGCCAAAATACCGTAACTAGCGCAGAAATCCTAGATTTTCCCTATTTCTTAACATTTGTATATTAGCAAACTTGTTAAAATGCTAACTATTAGCATGCTAGCATGAAGCAAAATAGCACTTATTACTTTAAATACCAAGATAGTTCTATAATGTCCCTACATCATGCAGTGCATTATTTATGTCTATATATTGGGGAAAAAATTAAAATGCTAACAATTAGCATGTTAGCACAAAGCAAGATAGCATTCATTACTGTAAATAACATATCATGCGAACCAAAAGTACGTAAGTACCAAAAGGGCCAAAAATACCGTAACTAGCGCAGAAATCCTAGATTTTCCCTATTTCTTAACATTTGTATATTAGCAAACTTGTTGAAATGCTAAAATGCTAACTATTAGCATGCTAGCATGAAGCAAGATAGCACTTATTACTTTAAATACCATGACAGTTCTATAATGTACTGACATCATGCAGTGCATTTTTTACATTTATATATTGGAAAACTTGTTAAAATGCTAACAATTAGCATGCTAGCACAAAGCAAGATAGCACTCATTACTGTAAATAACACATCATGCTAACCAAAAGTACGTAAGTACCAAAAGGGCCAAAAATACCGTAACTAGCGAAGCAATCCTAGATTTTCCCTATTTCTTAACATTTGTATATTAGCAAACTTGTTAAAATGCTAATATGCTAACTATTAGCATGCTAGCATGAAGCAAGATAGCACTTATAACTTTAAATACCAAGACAGCTCTATAATGTACCGACATCATGCAGTGCATTTTTTACATTTATATATTGGAAAACTTGTTAAAATGCTAACAATTAGCATGCTAGCACCAAACAAGATAGCACTCATTACTGTAAATAACATATCATGCTAACCAAAAGTACGTAAGTACCAAAAGGGCCAAAACTTTCGTAACTAGCGAAGCAATGCTAGAGTTTCCCTATTTATTTCCATGTGTATGTTAGCAAACTTCTAAAATGCTAACTATTAGCATGCTAACACGAAGCAAGATAGCACTAATTACTGTAAATACCAAAACAGTTTTATAATATTCCTGCATCATGCAGTGCATTATTTACATTTATATATTGGAAAACCTGTTAAATGCTAACAATTAGCATGATAACAAATAGCATGCTAGCAGCTAGCATGCTAACCAAAATGTAAGTAAGTACCGAAAGGGCCAAAAATACCGTAACTACCGCTGCAGTGCTAAAGTGTCCCCAATTATTTACATTTGTATATTAGTAAACTTGTTAAAACGCTAAAATGCTAACTATTAGCATAGTAGCATGAAGCAAGATCGCACTAATTACTCAAAACACCAAGACAGTTCTACAATGTCCCTACAACATGCAGTGCAATATTTACATTTATATATGAGCAAACTTGTTAAAATGCTAACAATTAGCATGCTAGCACAAAGCAAGATAGCACTCAGTGTAAATAACATATCATGCTAACCAAAAGTACGCAAGTACCAAAAGGGCCAGAAATACCGTAACTAGCGCGGCAATGCTAGAGTTTCCCTATTTCTTAACATTTGTATATTAGCAAACTTGTTATAATGCTAACTATTAGCATGCTAGCGCAAAGCAAGATAGCACTAATTACTGTAAATACCAATACATGTATATGATGTCCCTACAGCATGCAGTGCATTGCTTACATTCATATATTAGCAAACTTGCTAAAATGCTAACAATTTGTATTTTGGCAAACTTGTTAAAATGCTAAAATGTGAACAAATAACATGCTACCACCAGACAAAATAGCACTATTTATTTTAAGTAGCAAAGTGGTTCTGTAGCATCCCTACATCATGCCAGGCATTTACTTACAATTTGACAATGGCAAACTTGCTAAAATGCTATCAATTAGCGTAATAGCACCAGGTAAAATAACAGTATTTATCTTAAATAGAAAGGCAGTTCTACAAAGATCTTAGATCATGCCATGAATTTAATTACAATTTGACATTGGCAAACATGCTAAAATGTTAAAATGCTAACAGTTAGCATGCTAGCACAAAGAAAAGAAGCACTAATTACTGTAAATACCAAGGCAGTACTACAAAGTTCCTGCAACATGCCATGAAGGAAATTACAATTCGACATTGGCACACTTGCTAAAATGCTAACAGTTAGCATGCTAGCACTAGGCAAAGTAGCACTAATTACTGTAAATACCAAGGCAGTACTATAAAGTTCCTACAGAGTGCCATAAATCTTGTTACAATTTCACGTTGACAAACCTGTAAAAATGTTAAAATGCTAACACTTAGCATGCTAGCAGTATTAACGAGGCAGTTGTCTAGTGTGCCTACAAAGGTGTCATGTACCTCAGCTAATAGTTGTGTGTTTTAAAAGCTCAGTGAACATGTGTTAGCCCATGCTAATGCTAATGCACATATTTTTCATTGTGAATAATGACACACGCTGACACACATTTTCATAGTGTTGTGTACAAGCCTGTAGTATTGTGTAAAATTATGAGGTTGCGTACACGTGTGTAGTGTTGTGTACAAATGTGTAGTGTTGTGTAATTGTATGTAAGGCAGTGTGCAAGTGTGTCGTGTTGTGTACTTGTATGTAGTGTTGTGTACAAGTGTGTATTGTTGTGTAATTGTATATAGTATTGTGTACAAGTGTGTAGTGTTGCGTAATTGTATGTAGTGTCGTGTACAAATGTGTATTGTTGTGTAATTGTATGTAGTGTTGTGTACAAGTGTGTATTGTTGTGTAATTGTATGTAGTGTTGTGTACAAGTGTGTAGTGTTGTGTACCTGTGTGTAATGTTGTGTACAAGTGTGCAGTGTTGTGTAATAATGTGTAAGTGTTGTGTACAAGCGTGTAGTGTTGTGTAATTGTAGGTAGTGTTGTGTACAAGTGTTTAATGTTGTGAAATAGTGTGTAGTGTTGTGTATGAGGTTTGTCTACAAGTGTGTAGTGTGTATAAATATGTAGTGTTGTGTACAAATGTTGTGTATAATCGTATAGTGTTGTGTAGAAGTGCGTAGTGTTGTGTACAAGTGTTTTGTACCAGCGTGTAGTGTTGTGTACAAACGTGTTATGTTGTGTAGAAGTGTTGTGTACAAACAAGTAATGTTGTGTACAAATGTGTAGTGTTGTGTACAAATGTTGTGTACAATCGTATAGTGTTGTGTAGAAGGGTTGTGTACAAGTGTGTAGTGTTGTCTACAAGTGTTGTGTACCAGCATGTAGTGTTGTGTACAAGTGTTGTGTACAAACGTGTAATGTTGTGTACAAATGTGTAGTGTTGTGTACAAATGTGTAGTGTTGTGTACAAATGTGTAGTGTTGTATACAAATGTGTAGTGTTGTGTACAAATGTGTAGTGTTGTGTACAAGTGTTGTGTAGAAGAAGCATGTAGTGTTGTGCACAAGTGTTGTGTACGTGTGTGCAGTGTTGTGTAGAGTTGTGTACAAACGTGTAGTGTTGTGTATGTGTGTGTAGTGTTGTGTAGAGTTGTGTACCAGCGTGTAGTGTTGCGTACGTGTGTGTAGTGTTGTGTAGAGTTGTGTACAGGCGTGTCCTGCTGTGTAGAGTTGTGTACAAGTGTGTAGTGTTGTGTACGTGTGTGTGTAGTGTTGTGTTCAAGTGTTGTGTACACGCGTGTAGTGTTGCGTAAAAGTGTGTGTAGTGTTGTGTACAAGTGTGTGTAGTGTTGTGTAGAGTTGTGTACAAGTGTGTAGTGTTGTGTACGTGTGTGTGTTCAAATGTTGTGTACAAGCGTGTAGTGTTGCGTACAAGTATGTGTAGTGTTGTGTACAAGTGTGTGTAGTGTTGTGTAGAGTTGTGTACAAGTGTGTAGTGTTGTGTACGTGTGTGTGTAGTGTTGTGTTCAAGTGTTGTGTACAAGCGTGTAGTGTTGCGTACAAGTATGTGTAGTGTTGTGTACAAGTGTGTGTAGTGTTGTGTAGAGTTGTGTACAAGTGTGTAGTGTTGTGTACGTGTGTGTGTAGTGTTGTGTTCAAGTGTTGTGTACAAGCGTGTAGTGTTGCGTAAAGTGTGTGTAGTGTTGTGTACAAGTGTGTGTAGTGTTGTGTACAAGTGTGTGTAGTGTTGTGTAGAGTTGTGTACAAGTGTGTAGTGTTGTGTACGTGTGTGTGTTCAAATGTTGTGTACAAGCGTGTAGTGTTGCGTACAAGTGTGTGTAGTGTTGTATACAAGTGAGTGTAGAGTTGTGTACAAGCGTTGTGTGGAAGTGTGCAGTGTGCGATGGTCCCGGCTGATAGTGTGCGACACAAATCAAAAAGTCTTCTTTCATTTCCTGTTGTGCGAGCGTGAAGGATTGCGGGCGGAGCCAACAAACAGGAAGTGGATAACGGCGCCTGGCGAGGAAGCGACGGGTACGCGTCGTGTCGCACAAACGAGTCGGGGACACACACACACACACACACACACACACACACCGGGGTGGTTTGTTTACAGCCCATGCGTCACGGTATAGTACAGTTAAGTGGCTGCACTAGCTCGATGCTAACATCTAATGGTGAATCCCATTGACGAGCTAACACAATTAGCGCCGTCACAATTCAATCTTCTCTCAGCCCGCGCCGGGGTGGATTTTCCCGCTTTTTTCCTCCCAGCTCCGCCCCCTCCCCCCGGCCATGTGACCGCCTAAGAGAGTCGTCAGCGTGCAGGAGGGGGGGGGGGGGGAGGGGGCGGGGTTTATGCTGGGAGGTAGAGTAGTAAATTGTTCCATTTTTGTGGGTAATCTAAATGCTAACTAGAGGCAACTTATCACCACAATGGATTTCCCACCATCTGTTCAAATAACGGGGGATTTGTCCGTCGGCGGCGAGCGGCGACACGCCACCTGATGATGGCGGCCAGATTAGGCGGCGACGACGTCGTCTTCGGGCGGCGGAGGGGGGGGGGCGGGGGAGGAGAGGAGGAATGTATTTTGTGCAAACAAGAACAGATGACGCCCTCACAATTACATCTGTCAGACGCACGCCGCAGCAATCCATCTCTGGCGCGGCCCAGCGACGCCGACGCCGACGCCGCCAACGCCGCCGCCAACGCCGACGCCCCCTTTCCCTCCCTCCCCCTCCCACTTCATGCAAAGATGACTCCTCTCACACGCTGACATACCAGCAGGAGAGGAGGGACAGTAGACACCGGTCTCAAAAGGCAGTACACTTCAATAAGTACACTTCAATAAGTACACCTCAATAAGAACACTTTGGTAAGTTCAATTCAATTGGCAAGTACACTTCAATAAGTACACTCCAGGCAGTACACCTCAGTCGGTACACCTCATTAAGTACACTTCAATAGATACCCTTCAGTCATTACACTTCAGTCAGTAGGCATCAATAAGTACACTAAAATAAGTACACTCCAGTAAGTACGCTTCAATAAGTACACTCCAGTAAGTCCACTTCAATAACTACACTTCAAAGATTACACTTCCATCAGTACACTTCAGTCAATACACTTTGGCAAGTACACTTCAATAAGTATACTCCAGCCAGTACACCTCAGTCGGTACACTTCAAAAGGTACACCTCAATAAGTACACTTCAATAGATACCCTTCAATCACTACACTTAAGTCAGTACACTTCAGTCAGTAGGCTTCAATAAGTACACTTCAATAAGTACACTCCAGTAAGTCCACTTCAATAACTACACTTCAAAAATTAAACTTCCATCAGTACACTTCAGTCAGTACACTTCAATAACTACACTTTGGCAAGTACACTTCAATAAGTACACTCCAGCCAGTACACCTCAGTCGGTACACTTCAAAAGGTACACCTCAATAAGTACACTTCAATAGATACCCTTCAATCAGTACACTTAAGTCAGTACGCTTCAGTAAGTAGGCTTCAATAAGTACACTTCAATAAGTACACCTCAATAAGAACACTTTGGTAAGTTCAATTCAATTGGCAAGTACACTTCAATAAGTACACTCCAGCCAGTACACCTCAGTTGGTACACCTCATTAAGTACACTTCAATAGATACCCTTCAGTCATTACACTTCAGTCAGTAGGCATCAATAAGTACACTAAAATAAGTACACTCCAGTAAGTACGCTTCAATAAGTACACTCCAGTAAGTCCACTTCAATAACTACACTTCAAAGATTACACTTCCATCAGTACACTTCAGTCAGTACACTTCAATAACTACACTTTGGCAAGTACACTTCAATAAGTACACTCCAGCCAGTACACCTCAGTCGGTACACTTCAAAAGGTACACCTCATTAAGTACACTTCAATAGATACCCTTCAGTCAGTACACTTAAGTCAGTACACTTCAGTCAGTAGGCATCAATAAGTACACTAAAATAAGTACACTCCAGTAAGTACGCTTCAATAAGTACACTCCAGTAAATCCACTTCAATAACTACACTTCAAAGATTACACTTCCATCAGTACACTTCAGTCAATACACTTTGGCAAGTACACTTCAATAAGTACACTCCAGCCAGTACACCTCAGTCAGTACACTTCAATAGATACCCTTCAATCATTACACTTAAGTCAGTACACTTCAGTCAGTAGGCTTCAATAAGTACACTTCAATAAGTACACTCCAGTAAGTCCACTTCAATAACTACATTTCAAAAATTACACTTCCATCAGTACACTTCAGTCAGTACACTTCAATAACTACACTTTGGCAAGTACACTTCAATAATTACACTCCAGCCAGTACACCTCAGTCGGTACACTTCAAAAGGTACACCTCAATAAGTACACTTCAATAGATACCCTTCAATCAGTACACTTAAGTCAGTACGCTTCAGTAAGTAGGCTTCAATAAGTACACTTCAATAAGTACACCTCAATAAGAACACTTTGGTAAGTTCAATTCAATTGGCAAGTACACTTCAATAAGTACACTCCAGCCAGTACACCTCAGTTGGTACACCTCATTAAGTACACTTCAATAGATACCCTTCAGTCATTACACTTCAGTCAGTAGGCATCAATAAGTACACTAAAATAAGTACACTCCAGTAAGTACGCTTCAATAAGTACACTCCAGTAAGTCCACTTCAATAACTACACTTCAAAGATTACACTTCCATCAGTACACTTCAGTCAGTACACTTCAATAACTACACTTTGGCAAGTACACTTCAATAAGTACACTCCAGCCAGTACACCTCAGTCGGTACACTTCAAAAGGTACACCTCATTAAGTACACTTCAATAGATACCCTTCAGTCAGTACACTTAAGTCAGTACACTTCAGTCAGTAGGCATCAATAAGTACACTAAAATAAGTACACTCCAGTAAGTACGCTTCAATAAGTACACTCCAGTAAATCCACTTCAATAACTACACTTCAAAGATTACACTTCCATCAGTACACTTCAGTCAATACACTTTGGCAAGTACACTTCAATAAGTACACTCCAGCCAGTACACCTCAGTCAGTACACTTCAATAGATACCCTTCAATCATTACACTTAAGTCAGTACACTTCAGTCAGTAGGCTTCAATAAGTACACTTCAATAAGTACACTCCAGTAAGTCCACTTCAATAACTACATTTCAAAAATTACACTTCCATCAGTACACTTCAGTCAGTACACTTCAATAACTACACTTTGGCAAGTACACTTCAATAATTACACTCCAGCCAGTACACCTCAGTCGGTACACTTCAAAAGGTACACCTCAATAAGTACACTTCAATAGATACCCTTCAATCAGTACACTTAAGTCAGTACGCTTCAGTAAGTAGGCTTCAATAAGTACACTTCAATAAGTACACCTCAATAAGAACACTTTGGTAAGTTCAATTCAATTGGCAAGTACACTTCAATAAGTACACTCCAGCCAGTACACCTCAGTTGGTACACCTCATTAAATACACTTCAATAGATACCCTTCAGTCATTACACTTCAGTCAGTAGGCATCAATAAGTACACTAAAATAAGTACACTCCAGTAAGTACGCTTCAATAAGTACACTTCAAAGATTACACTTCCATCAGTACACTTCAGTCAATACACTTTGGCAAGTACACTTCAATAAGTACACTCCAGCCAGTACACCTCAGCCGGTACACTTCAAAAGGTACACCTCATTAAGTACACTTCAATAGATACCCTTCAATCATTACACTTAAGTCAGTACGCTTCAGTCAGTAGGCTTCAATAAGTACACTTCAATAAGTACACTCCAGTAAGTCCACTTCAATAACTACACTTCAAAAATTCCACTTCCATCAGTACACTTCAGTCAGTACACTAAAATAAGTACACTCCAGTAAGTACGCTTCAATAAGTACACTCCTGTAAATCCACTTCAATAACTACACTTCAAAGATTACACTTCCATCAGTACACTTCAGTCAATACACTTTGGCAAGTACACTTCAATAAGTACACTCCAGCCAGTACAGCTCAGTCAGTACACTTCAAAAGGTACACCTCAATAAGTACACTTCAATAGATACCCTTCAATCATTACACTTAAGTCAGTACACTTCAGTCAGTAGGCTTCAATAAGTACACTTCAATGAGTACACTCCAGTAAGTCCACTTCAATAACTACACTTCAAAAATTACACTTCCATCAGTACACTTCAGTCAGTACACTTCAATAACTACACTTTGGCAAATACACTTCAATAAGTACACTCCAGCCAGTACACCTCAGTCGGTACACTTCAAAAGGTACACCTCAATAAGTACACTTCAATAGATACCCTTCAATCAGTACACTTAAGTCAGTACGCTTCAGTAAGTAGGCTTCAATAAGTACACTTCAATAAGTACACTCCAGTAAGTAGGCTTCAATAAGTACACTCCAGTAAGTCCACTTCAATAACTACACTTCAAAAATTACACTTCCATCAGTACACTTCAGTCAGTACACTTCAATAACTACACTTTGGCAAGTACACTTCAATAAGTACACTCCAGCCAGTACACCTCAGTCAGTACACTTCGATAGATACCCTTCAATCAGTACACTTAAGTCAGTACACTTCAGTCAGTAGGCTTCAATAAGTACACTTCAATAAGTACACTCCAGTGAGTAGGCTTCAATAAGTACACTCCAGTAAGTCCACTTCAATAGCTACACTTCAATAAGTACACTTCAGTCAGTACACTTAAGTCAGTACACTTCAATAGATACCCTTCAATCAGTACACTTAAGTCAGTACACTTCAGTCAGTAGGCTTCAATAAGTACACTTCAATAAGTACACTCCAGTAAGTAGGCTTCAATAAGTACACTCCAGTAAGTCCACTTCAATAGCTACACTTCAATAAGTACACTTCAGTCAGTACACTTCAGTCAGTACACTTTGGTAAGTACACTTCGGTAAATGCATTTCGGTAAGTACACTTCAATCAAAATACTCCGAAGTCCATACCTGCAAAAATAGCTACAGATAGCATGATAGTGTTAGCATGATAACATGCTAAGATTGTAGAACGTTAGCTAGCACGCTAACAGTTAACACGCAACATAAATGCTGACGTCCAATTGTAAAACTGCAAAAACAGCTACAATATACAGCATGCTAATGTTAGCATGCTAACAGTTAACACACATCACAAATGCTGACTCTGAATTGTACACCTGCAAAAATAGCGACAATATACAGCATGCTAATGTTAGCATGCTAGCACGCTAACAGTTAACAGGCATCACAAATGCTGACTCTGAATTGTACATCTGCAAAAATAGCGACAATATACAGCATGCTAATGTTAGCATGTTAGCATGCTAGCAGTTAACATAAGTGGACGGCCTAAATAACTGACTCTGGAGCATATAGCCACGTGCTAACACTTAAGTGCTGGAATTCCTGATTCTGAAATTGTTTACCTTTAAACACGGCTACAAATACCACACTAGTGTTAGCGCGCTAACAGTTAGCACGCGCCAAGTGGCGACATAGCTCATGCTGCCATGTATAATCAACATAGCTAACTCTGAAGTGCATACCTGGAAACACGGCTATAATTTACAGCATGCTAACGTTAGCATGTTAGCATGCTAACAGTCAATATGCGTCGATTGCCCAAATAAGTGACTCTCAGGCATGTGGCTGCAAAAAAGCATCTTAGCATGCTAACATGCTAACATGCTAAAATGAAAATAGGCCAATGCGAGTATACTGCGGTGTTAGCGAGTATTACTCGTCAGATGTGAGTATTTTAGCAGAAAGAGGCGAGGAAGGGAAGAAGGAGTGAGGAAGAGGAGGAGTGAGGAAGAGGAGGAGTTGATTGATGGCGAGGGAATGAAAGAGAGGAGGAGGAAGGAGGGATGAAGAGGAAGAATAGCTCACACTTTACTGCTCCAGGAAGTGCACTTAGGCTCTCGGCCAATCAGCTTGGCCCATTTCCCTCGTGGGGCTCACAGCTGATTGGCCGGTGAAAGGACGCTTTTGTTCCACACACACACACACACACACACACACACACACACACACACACACACACACACACACACACACACACACACACACACACACACACATTTTTTTTCAATGAATAATATAAATAATATGATTATGATGTTTCAAAATAATATTATTTTGTTATATAATCATCATCCATCATGGGGTCGCGGGGGGCAGCAGCCTAAGCAGGTCGGACGTGCCCTAAACACCTCCCGAGGAGAAGTCGTTTTCCAATTTTATGGTAGTTATAATAATAATAAAATTAAAATAAAATAATAATAATAATATTAGTACGTGCCCTAAACACCTCCCGAGGAGAAGTCGTTTTCCAATTTTATGGTAGTTATAATAATAATAAAATTAAAATAAAATAATAATAATAATATTAGTACGTGCCCTAAACACCTCCCGAGGAGAAGTCGTTTTCCGATTTTTATAATAATGATAAAATAAAATAATAAAATAAAAATTATAATATTACGTGCCCTAAACACCTCCCGAGGAGAAGTGGTTTACCACTTTTTATAGTAATTATAATAATAATAAAATTAAAATAAAATAATAACAAAATAATAATAATAATACGTGCCTTAAAAACCTCCCAAGGAGAAGTCGTTTTCCACTTTTTATAGTAATTATAATAATAATAAAATTAAAATAAAATAATAACAAAATAATAATAATAATAATAATACGTGCCTTAAACACCTCCCAAGGAGAAGTCGTTTTCCACTTTTTATAGTAATTATAATAATAATAAAATTAAAATAAAATAATAACAAAATAATAATAATAATAATAATACGTGCCTTAAACACCTCCCAAGGAGAAGTTGTTTTCCACTTTTTATAGTAATTATAATAATAATAAAATTAAAATAAAATAATAACAAAATAATAATAATAATAATACGTGCCTTAAACACCTCCCAAGGAGAAGTTGTTTTCCACTTTTTATAGTAATTATAATAATAATAATAAATTAATAATAAAATAATATTATTACGTGCCCTAAACACTTCCCGAAGAGAAGTCGTTTTCCAATGTTTATAGTAGTTATAATAATAATATTAAAATAAAACAATAATACGTGCCCTAAACACCTCCCGAGGAGAAGTCGTTTTCCGATTTTTATAATGATAAAATAAAATAATAAAATAATAATTATAATAATATTACGTGCCCTAAACACCTCCCGAGGAGAATTCGTTTACCAATTTTTATAGTAATTATAATAATAATAAAATTAAAATAAAATAATAATAATAATACGTGCCTTAAACACCTCCCAAGGAGAAGTTGTTTTCCACTTTTTATAGTAACTATAATAATAATAATAAAATAATAATAAAATAATAATAATACGTGCCCTAAACACTTCCCGAAGAAAAGTCCTTTTTTCACTGTTCATAGTAGTTATAATAATAATATTAAAATAAAATAATAATACGTGCCCTAAACACCTCCCGAGGAGAAGTCGTTTTCCAATTTTTTATAGTAACTATAATAATAATGATAAAATAAAATAATAACAAAATAATAATAATATTACGTGCCCTAAACACCTCCCGAGGAGAAGACGTTTTGCAATTTTTATAGTAACTATAATAATAATAATAAAATAATAATAATATAATAAAATAATAATAATAATAATATTCAAGTAAACAAAATATTCAACAATAATGATCAAATACTAATATTACAATAAACTCATTAAAAAAAACTATTATACTGCCCTCTCAAAGTAATATCGATATCAATAATAATAATAGAAACATGTCTGGGCTTCCTTGCTTAGGCTGCTGCCCCCGCGACCCGACCTCAAATAAGTGGAAAAAGATGGATGGATATGAATATTATTCAATAATATTCAAATACATGAATTTGTATTGAAAGATAATTATAATAATACAAATAATTTAATGACCGAACAATGAAAAGTCATATTTTAATAATTGTACTATCCAATAAAAAAAATTCTATTTATAGCAACAATGAAAAAACGTCGATATTATTCATAAAAATAATAATCCTCATAATTTATTAATATTAACATTAACACAAATTATTATTAATTATAATCTTTGAATAATAATATCATTGTAATTTTTAAACAATGTTAATGACGTCATAAATACAAGTATTGTTATTATTCCGTCGATAATGTCACTCAAAAGCCCCGCCCCCTGACGCCCTCCTAAGCCCCGCCCCTGGAGGAGCGAACTTTTAAGTGATGCAAAACTTTGCCAAAGAAAAAAAAAAGCTACAAAGAGGATGAGACGCTTCAAACACACCTGCACGCCACCTGGCCTCACACACACACACACACACACACACACACACACACACACACACACACACACACACACACCAGGTGACAGCGAGGAGGCAGCGAGCCAACTCTCACTTCCCCTTCGACAACTTCTGGTCCAATCTGTCGCTTTGTGAGAAGAAGAAGAAGAAGAAGAAGAAGAAGAAGAAGAAGAAGAAGAAGAAGAAGAAGAAGAAGAAGAAGAAGAAGAAGAAGAAGAAGAAGAGCCCCCCCTTCCCTCTGTGCCGCCCCCTCCCCCTCCGGCGTGGCGCCGACTTATTAACTCTGCACCGCTCAGAGTCAGGAGAGAGCGCCACGATGCCAAAGTGCCGCAGGCGAGAGAAGTCGCGATACTTTTGTTGCACCGCTGATGGAGGGGGGGGGGGCTCCTTGCTCGGTGTCGCCATGGTAACCGCTCCGATCTGGACACGCGTTTTTAGTCCCGTTACTTCTGACTCGCCGGCTTCAAACTAGCATAAGAATGGCTGGCGTATGTGTAAGATTGCGTCGCGTGTAAAATGAGCTAACGTGCCAGTATAATGCGTTAGCATGCTAACGTTAGCATGTCAACGTTAGCGTGCTAACATTAGCATGCTAACCGATACAGGGGAAATAGCGCAAGTGGCGAGGCAGAATGACGCAACAACGTATGAATTTGTGTTTTGAAGTGATTCAAATGACTCAAATGTTAACATGCTAACGTTAGCATGCTAACCGATACGGATAACAGAGGAGGACATAGCACAAGTGGCGAGGCAGAATGACGAATGTCCCAAAGACCGTATACATTTGTATTTGTATGTGATTAAAATGACTCAAATGTTAACATGCTAATGTTAGCATGCTAACGTAAGCATGCTAACCGATACAGATAGCAGAGAGGGGGAAATAGCACAAGTGGCGAGGCAGAATGATGAATGTCCCAAAGACCGTATACATTTGTATTTGTATGTGATTAAAATGACTCAAATGTTAGCATGCTAACGTAAGCATGCTAACATATACAGATAACAGAGGAGGACGTAGCACAAGTGGCGAGGCAGAATGATGAATGTCCCCAACACCGTATGCATTTGTATTTGTATGTGATTAAAATGACTCAAACGTTAACATGCTAACGTTAGCATGCTAACCGATACGGATAACAGAGGAGGACATAGCACAAGTGGCGAGGCAGAATGACGAATGTCCCAAAGACCGTATACATTTGTATTTGTATGTGATTAAAATGACTCAAATGTTAACATGCTAATGTTAGCATGCTAACGTAAGCATGCTAACCGATACAGATAGCAGAGAGGGGGAAATAGCACAAGTGGCGAGGCAGAATGATGAATGTCCCAAAGACCGTATACATTTGTATTTGTATGGGATTAAAATGACTCAAATGTTAACATGCTAATGTTAGCATGCTAACGTAAGCATGCTAACCGATACAGATAGCAGAGAGGGGGAAATAGCACAAGTGGCGAGGCAGAATGATGAATGTCCCAAAGACCGTATACATTTGTATTTGTATGGGATTAAAATGACTCAAATGTTAACATGCTAACGTAAGCATGCTAACATATACAGATAACAGAGGAGGACGTAGCACAAGTGGCGAGGCAGAATGATGAATGTCCCCAACACCGTATGCATTTGTATTTGTATGTGATTAAAATGACTCAAATGTTAACATGCTAACGTTAGCATGCTAACCGATACGGATAACAGAGGAGGACGTAGCACAAGTGGCGAGGCAGAATGACGAATGTCCCAAAGACCGTATACATTTGTATTTGTATGTGATTAAAATGACTCAAATGTTAACATGCTAATGTTAGCATGCTAACGTAAGCATGCTAACCGATACAGATAGCAGAGAGGGGGAAATAGCACAAGTGGCGAGGCAGAATGACGAATGTCCCAAAGACCGTATACATTTGTATTTGTATGTGATTAAAATGACTCAAATGTTAACATGCTAATGTTAGCATGCTAACGTAAGCATGCTAACCGATACAGATAGCAGAGAGGGGGAAATAGCACAAGTGGCGAGGCAGAATGATGAATGTCCCAAAGACCGTATACATTTGTATTTGTATGGGATTAAAATGACTCAAATGTTAACATGCTAATAATAGCTAAAACGTTTGCTATCATATTTGCTATCACGTAGTATTTTATATTTGCTATCACATTTACTACCACATTTTCTATTACATTTGCTATCGTATTTGCTATGATATTTGTTATCATATTTTCTATATTTGCAGTTAAAATTGTTACCATATTTGCTATCATATTCGCTAGGATATTTGCCATCATATTTGCTATCATACTTGCTATCATATTGGTTATGTTTGGAATGACATTCGCTATCACATTTGCCATCATATTTGCCATCATATTTGCCACCATATTTGATACCATATTTGCTATCATATTCGCTATCATATTTGTTATCTTATTTGTTCCATTTGTTATCATATTTGCTATTATATTTGATACCATATTTGCTATCACATTTGTTATCATATTTGATACCATATTTTCTACAATACTCGCTACCACATTTGCTATCATATTTGCTATCACATTTGTTAACATATTTGCTATCAACTTTTTTATCATATTTGCTATCAAATTTGTTACATTTGCTATTACATTTGTTATCATATTTGTTATATTTGCTATCATATTTGCTATCATATTTGATACCATATTTTCTACAATACTCGCTACCACATTTGCTATCTTATTTGCTATCACATTTGCTATCATATTTGTTACATTTGCTATCATATTCGCTACCACATTTGCTATCATATTTGTTATCATATTTGTTACATTTGCTATCTTATTTGCCATCGTATTTGCTATCACATTTGCTATCATATTTATGCTATCATATTTGTTATCATATTTTTTATATTTGCTAACATATTTGATACCATATTTGCTATCATATTTGCTATCATATTTGATACCATATTTGCTATCATATTTGTTATAATTTTTGTTATATTTGCTATAATATTTGATACCATATTTAATACCACATTTACTATATTTGTCATCATATTCGCTATCACAGTTGCTATCATATTTGTTATCATATTTGCCATCATATTTGATACCATATTTGTTATCATATTTGTTCCATTTGCTATCACATTTGCTATTATATTTGATACCATATTTGCTATCATCATATTTGCTATCATATTTGCTATCATATTTGTTATAATTTTTGTTATATTTGCTATAATATTTGATACCACATTTGCTACCATATTTTTTATCATATTCGCTATCGCATTTGCTATCATATTCGCTATCGCATTTGCTATCATATTTGCTATCATATTTGTTATATTTTTTGTTATATTTGCTATCATATTTGATGCCACATTTGCTACAATATTTGTTATCATATTTGCCATCATATTCGCTATCGCATTTGCTACCATATTTGGACGCGTGACGTCACGTTGGACCGCAGACTTCCACACCCGGCGGCAAAACGCGCCAGACTGCCTCAAAACACAACGTCAAAACCTAAAGCGTTTTTCTTTAAAACGCGCTAGCTCGATGCTAATTTACATTGAAATTGCCATTGACATGCTACCGATTAACATTAGCGGTTTTACGCGGCAGTTTCCGCACCTTCACATTTGCTGGAAAAATGGATTTTGACAGCAAATAAAACATGCTTAAAACAACACACACACACACACACACGCACACACGCACAAACGCACACACCAAAAGTAAATTAATTTCTGCTGGCTGGCTGATTAAAAATCAGACGAGCAAACGAGCAACAGGAGTCTGATATGCAAATGTCCGCCTTTTTAACACTTATCTACATATCAAATATTCCACCAGCTTCACACACTCCCTGACCAAACACGGTGTGTGTGTGTGTGTGTGTGTGTGTGTTTGTCGCAGCTCTCATGTTAATCAAAGAGACGTACTTGTGTCTGAGAGCAGTGGTTGTCCTTGTGTTGCTAAGCTAATGGCTACGTCCCTCCAAGTGTGTGTGTGTGTGTGTGTGTGTGTGTGTGTGTGTGTGTATGTGTGTGTGTGTGTGTTTGTTAAGTATGAAAAACCTGGTCCTCACTTTTACAAAACCTGGTCCTCTATTTTACAAATAAACAGTATTGTGTGTGTTTGTGTGTGTGTGTGTGTGTGTGTGTGTGTGTGTGTGTGTGTGTGTGTGAAGTATAGAAAACCTGGTCCTCTATTTTACAAATAAACAGTATTGTGTGTGCTTGTGTGTGTGTGTGTGTGTGTGTGTGTGTGTGTGTGTGTGTGTGTGTGTGTGTGTGTGTGAAGTATAGAAAACCTGGTCCTCACTTTTACAAAACCTGGTCTGTGTTAAGTATGAAAAACCTGGTCCTCACTTTTACAAAACCTGGTCCTCTATTTTACAAATAAACAGTATTGTGTGTGTGTGTGTGTGTGTGTGTTTGTTAAGTATGAAAAACCTGGTCCTCACTTTTACAAAACCTGGTCCTCTATTTTACAAATAAACAGTATTGTGTGTGTTTGTGTGTGTGTGTGTGTGTGTGTGTGTGTGTGTGAAGTATAGAAAACCTGGTCCTCTATTTTACAAATAAACAGTATTGTGTGTGCTTGTGTGTGTGTGTGTGTGTGTGTGTGTGTGTGTGTGTGTGTGTGTGTGTGTGTGTGTGTGTGTGTGTGTGTGTGTGTGTGTGTGTGAAGTATAGAAAACCTGGTCCTCACTTTTACAAAACCTGGTCTGTGTTAAGTACGAAAAACCTGGTCCTCACTTTTACAAAACCTGGTCCTCTATTTTACAAATAAACAGTATTGTGTGTGTGTGTGTGTGTGTGTGTGTGTGTGTGTGTGTGTGTGTGTGTGTGTGTGTGTGTGTGTGTGTGTGTGTGTGTGGAGTATGAAAAACCTGGTCCTCACTTTTACAAAACCTGGTCCTCTATTTTACAAATAAACAGTATTGTGTGTGTGTGTGTGTGTGTGTGTGTGTGTGTGTGTGTGTGTGTGTGTGTGTGTGTGTGTGTGTGTGTGTGTGTGTGGAGTATAAAAAACCTGGTCCTCACTTTTACAAAACCTAATCTGTGTTAAGTATGAAAAACCTGGTCCTCACTTTTACAAAACCTGGTCCTCTATTTTACAAATAAACAGTATTGTGTGTGTGTGTGTGTGTGTGTGTGTGTGTGTGTGTGTGTGTGTGTGTGTGTGTGTGTGTGTGTGTGTGTGTGTGTGTGTGTGTTAAGTATGAAAACCTGGTCCTCACTTTTACAAAACCGGCGATCAATGTCTCCTTCCGAACATATCTACTTTTCGAAAATTTGCAGGCTTCTATAGGCTTTAAGGCCACGTTGGCATGGCAGCTCAGGGCACAGAGACGGTAGGCGACGTGCGGGTCAAAATGCTATTTGATGTCGGCGCGGCACAAGTTGCACACAAGACGCATAAAAAATGACAACGCAAACTAAATAAAGTTTATTTTACTCTGCTGGTGGACAAAGGGTAGACTTTATTTTATTTTTCATTTTTTTCGGAAGCCCGATAGCTAATTAATATTATTAATAGTAATTATGATCATTGTAAAATAATTACAATGACCAGAAATATAGAACAAAAAAGGAAATAACTATGAATAATCAATGTGGTTTATTTGTTTAGTTAAAAAAATAACTATTATTATTGTTATTAACTATAAAATAATTAATAATAATAATCAGGGGAGAAAAATATTGTAATATTCCTCATTGATTAATAATAATTATAATAAATTCATCTAATGACAAGAAATATACAAAAAATATGTGATTAACTAATTAATCAATTTGGTTTTTTTTGTTT
>NC_084634.1:1761587-1812495 GCF_033978795.1 Nerophis ophidion | reverse complement strand
AAGCAGTTTTGTCTGTGTTTTCTTCCTAGGAGCAGTTTTGTCTGTGTTTTATTCTTAGAGGGCGCTAGAGCGAGATTTTGAGTTTTGGGGTTTGTTTTTTTATTATATCGCAATTTTCACCAGTCCTGATGTGTGTGTCCAGTTTGGTAAGTTTTGAAGCATTTTTAGGGGGTCAAATTACAGCTCAAAGAGGCAAAAATGACATTTTTAGGAAACTTTTGTTTTGAAGGGGTTTTTGCCAACTTCCTGTTGATTTTTGCTGAAGGAAGTCAGTGTATGAAATCTAGGTCTATGTCAGACCTACATAGAGGTTTTTGTTTCATGTCTCTACAACATTCCTAACGGAAGTTACAAGCAGTTTTGTATGTGTTCTTTTCTAGGGGGCGCTAGAGCGCAATTTTGAGTTTTGGGTTTTGGTTTTTTTATTAGATGGCAATTTTCGCCAGTCCTGATGTGTGTGTAAAATTTGGTGGGTTTTGAAGCATGTTAAGGGGGTCAAATTACAGCCCAAAAAGGCGGCGGTATAATAATAATAAAACCTTAGAAATACAATAGGCTCCTCTGTCCTAAAGGGACATTCGGTCCCTAACTATGCAAATATAAAAAAGCTTGTGGTCAAAAAATTGTTGGAATTTCACAAAAAAAGGTCACAATTTCACTAGAAAAATTTTGAATTTTGGCAGTGTTATAAAAGTCGTCATTTTACTCAACGCAAGACAAACTGAACATTTGTGCAATATTATGCTAAAAGTTAGAATTGTACTCAACAACAGTCACAATTTTACAAGAAAAGCTTATCCAATTTGGCAATGTTTTGAAAAGTCATAATTTTACTCAACAAAAGTCACAATTTTATAAGAAAGCTTTAAAATTTTGGCAATATTATAATAATAATCGGAATTTCACTTGGCGAAATGATTAAAAAAGTCATGATTTCACTACACAAAAATTGGCCATATTGTATTGTATTACAGTATGTGTCTATATACATATTTATTTATTTATTTTGAATACATTTTGGCCAAAGGGGGCGCATTTCAATTTCTTACACACACTTGTTATTTCATATGTTGACCAGGTGGGGAGCACTTCGAATTTGTACACACAAAACTGAACATTTGTGCAATATTATGATAAAAGTTGGAATTTTACTCAATAACAGTCGCTTTTTTACAGGAAAATGAAAAGAATGGTAATTTTACTCAACAAAAGTCACAATTTTATAAGAAAACTTTTGGCAATCTTATAATAATAATCGGAATTCCTACTTCGCAAAAGTCATAATTTCACTCAAAAAATTGTCACTATTTTTCAAGAACATGTTTTTTTTGGGTAATATTGTGATTAAAAATCTGAATTTTATACGACAAATGTCGCCATTTTGTATTAAAAAGTAATAACATTAAATTAAAAAGTAATAATTTTGCGAGAAGATATTGCAATATTACAGAAACAGAAAGAATATGAGAAATTGTGCCCAATTTTATAAGAAAAAAGTTGACACGTTGTGAGAAAAAGACTGCTTTTATTTCATTCTTATTTTTTTTCTACCTCAAGTTATTACAGTATTTCTCTATATACATATTTATTTATTTATTTTAAAATATTTTTTGGCCAAAGTGGGCGTATTTCAATTTCTTACACACACTTGTTATTTCATATGTTGACCCGAGGGGGAGCACTTCAAATTTGTACACACAAAACTGAACATTTGTGCAATATTATGATAAAAGTTGGAATTTTACTCAATAACAGTTGCAATTTTACAAGAAAATGAAAAAAATCGTAAGTTTACTCGACAAAAGTCACAATTTTATAATAAAACTTTTGGCAATATTATAATAATAATCAGAATCCTTACTTGGCAAAAGTCATAATTTTACTCAAAAAATGTCACTATTTTACAAGAACACGTTTTTTTTTGGGCAATATGGTGATAAAATCTGAATTTTATATGACAAATGTCGCCATTTTGTATTAAAAATTGATAACGTTACATTAAAAAAGTAATACGTTTACGAGAAAATATTGCAGTATTACAGAAAGAATATGAGAAATTGTTCTCAATTTTATAAGAAAAAAGTTGACACGTGAGAAAAAGACTGCTTTTATTTCATTTTTATTTTTTTTCTACCTGAAGTTATTAGAGTATGTCGCTATATACATATTTATTTATTTATTTTAAAATCTTTTTTGGCCAAAGGGGGCTAATTTCAATTTCTTACACACACTTGTTATTTCATATGTTGACCAGGTGGGGAGCACTTCAAATTTGTACACACAAAACTGAACATTTGTGCAATATTATGATAAAAGTTGGAATTTTACTCAATAACAGTCGCAATTTTACAAGAAAATGAAAAGAATGGTAATTTTACTCCACAAAAGTCACAATTTTTTAAGAAAACTTTTGGCAATATTATAATAATAATCAGAATTCTTACTCGGCAAAAGTCATAATTTTACTCAAAAAATTTCACTATTTTACAAGAACACGTTTTTTTTGGCAATATTGTGATAAAATCTGAATTTTATATGACAAATGTCGCCATTTTGTATTAAAAATTGATAACGTTACATTAAAAAAGTAATACGTTTACGAGAAAATATTGCAGAAACAGAAAGAATATGAGAAATTGTTCTCAATTTTATAAGAAAAAAGTCGACACATTGTGAGAAAAAAACTGCTTTCAGGTCATTTTTTGTTTGTAATTGTTTTTTAATCTTCATTATTTACTTCAAGTTATTACAGAATGTCTCTATATACATATTTATTTATTTTAAATTAATTTTGGCCAAAGGGGGCGCAATTCACTTTCTTACACACACTTGTTATTTCATATGTTGACCAGAGGGGGAGCACTTTTAAAAGCGACACACAGTCAGTGTGAACAATGTCTCCTTTTTGGGACCAGCCTCATGTTGATTGATGTCACCAGCAGGGGGGCAAATGACACACACACACACACACACACACACACACACACACACACACACACACACACGCACACAGTAGGTGTGTGTGCTTTGTGTTGCCGTGGTGACAAAGGCTCATGTGAGTTCTTCGCTGGCCATTGTGTGGCTTCTTGCTGAGTCAGCAGCCTTGACGGGGCCCTCGGTCTGAAGCTGGTGGTTCTGAGGGCTTGGGTAAGAACACTTGTGTGTGTCTTGTGATGGATTAGTGTGTCGTGTAGGGGGACCTCTGAAATGCGTAGGGGCTTCTGAAACATGAAGTCTTCTCTGAAACGTGTAGGGGCCTCTGAAACATGTAGGGGCCTCTGAAAGATGTAGGGGCCACTGAAACACAGGGTTAACTGAAACATGAAGTCTTCTCTGAAACGTGTAGGAGCCTCTGAACGTGTCGCGGCCACTAAAATTCTTAGGGGCCTCTGAAATGTGTAGGGACCACTGTAACATGTAGGGGCCACTGAAACGTGTAGGGGCCTCTGAAACATGTAAGGGCCACTGAAACATGAAGGCTTCTCTGAAACGTGTAGGGGCTTCTAAACGTGTCGGGCCCATTAAAATGCTTAGGGGCCTCTGAAACGTGTAGGGGCCTCTGAAACATGAAGTCTGCCCTGAAACGTGTAGGGTGCCTCTGAAATGTGTTGGGGCCTCTGAAACATGAAGGCTCCTGAAACGCGTAAGGGCCTCTGAAACACGTAGGGGCCTCTGAAATGCGAAGGCTCTTCTGAAACGTGTAGGGGTAACTGAAACATGAAGGCTCCTGTAAAACGTGTAGAGGCCTTGGAAACTTGTAGGGGCCTCTGAAACATGAGGGCTCCTCCAAAATGTGTAGGGGCCTCTGAAATGTGTAGGGACCACTGAAACGTGTAAGGGCCTCTGAAACACGGAGGAACAACTGAAACGTGTAGGGGCCTGTGAAATATGAAGGCTCCTGTAAAACGTGTAGGGGCCTCTGAAACGTGAAGGCTCCTCTAAAATGTGTAGGGGCCTCTGAAATGTGTAGGGGCCACTGTAACGTGTAGGGGCTTCTGAAACGCAGAGGGACCACTGAAACATGTAGGGACCACTGAAACACGTAGGGGCCTCTGAAACATGAAGGCTCCTCTGAAACGCGTAGGGGCAACTGAAACATGAAGGCTCCTCTGAAACGCGTAGGGGCCTCTGAAACATGAAGGCTCCTGTAAAACATGTAGAGGCCTTGGAAACTTATAGGGGCCTCTGAAACATGAGGGCTCCTCTAAAACGTGTAGGGGCCTCTGAAATGTGTAGGGACCACTGTAATGTGTAAGGGCCTCTGAAACACGGAGGAACCACTGAAACGTGTAGGGGCCTCTGAAATATGAAGGCTCCTGTAAAACGTGTAAGAGCCTCTGAAACGTGAAGGCTCATCTAAAATGTGTAGGGGCCTCTGAACGTGTAGGGGCCTCTGAAATATGAAGGCTCCTCTAAAATGTGTAGAGGCCTCTGAAACGTGTAGAAGCTTCTGAAACACAGAGGGACCACTGAAACATGAAGGCTTCTCTGAAACGTGTAGGGACCACTGAAACATGAAGGCTCCTCTGAAGCATGTAGCACTAACTGGGTGTGGCATGTTGCAGGTCTGACCACAGAAGGCTTGTACCGGGTCAGTGGCAACAAGACTGACCAGGACAACATCCAGAAGCACTTTGACCAAGGTAACTCTCCTCACACACACACTACCATTACCATGACATACCACTTTGACCAAGGTAACTCTCCTCACACACACACTACCATTACCATGACATACCACTTTGACCAAGGTAACTCTCCTCACACACACACTACCATTACCATGACATACCACTTTGACCAAGGTAACTCTCCTCACACACACTAGCATTACCAGGACATACCACTTTGACCAAGGTAACTCTCCTCACACACACTACCATTACCAGGACATACCACTTTGACCAAGGTAACTCTCCTCACACACACTACCATTACCATGACATACCACTTTGACCAAGGTAACTCTCCTCACACACACTACCATTACCATGACATACCACTTTGACCAAGGTAACTCTCCTCACACACACTACCATTACCATGACATACCACTTTGACCAAGGTAACTCTCCTCACACACACACTACCATTACCAGGACATACCACTTTGACCAAGGTAACTCTCCTCACACACACACTACCATTACCAGGACATACCACTTTGATCAAGGTAACTCTCCTCACACACACTACCATTACCAGGACATACCACTTTGACCAAGGTAACTCTCCTCACACACACTACCATTACCATGACATACCACTTTGACCAAGGTAACTCTCCTCACTCACACTACCATTACCATGACATACCACTTTGACCAAGGTAACTCTCCTCACACACACTACCATTACCATGACATACCACTTTGACCAAGGTAACTCTCCTCACACACACTACCATTACCATGACATACCACTTTGACCAAGGTAACTCTCCTCACTCACACTACCATTACCAGGACATACCACTTTGACCAAGGTAACTCTCCTCACACACACTACCATTACCATGACATACCACTTTGACCAAGGTAACTCTCCTCACACACACACTACCATTACCATGACATACCACTTTGACCAAGGTAACTCTCCTCACACACACTACCATTACCATGACATACCACTTTGACCAAGGTAACTCTCCTCACACACACTACCATTACCATGACATACCACTTTGACCAAGGTAACTCTCCTCACACACACTACCATTACCAGGACATACCACTTTACTTTGACCAAGGTAACTCTCCTCACACACACTACCATTACCATGACATACCACTTTGACCAAGGTAACTCTCCTCACTCACACTACCATTACCATGACATACCACTTTGACCAAGGTAACTCTCCTCACACACACTACCATTACCATGACATACCACTTTGACCAAGGTAACTCTCCTCACACACACTACCATTACCATGACATACCACTTTGACCAAGGTAACTCTCCTCACTCACACTACCATTACCAGGACATACCACTTTGACCAAGGTAACTCTCCTCACACACACTACCATTACCATGATATACCACTTTGACCAAGGTAACTCTCCTCACTCACACTACCATTACCATGACATACCACTTTGACCAAGGTAACTCTCCTCACACACACTACCATTACCATGACATACCACTTTGACCAAGGTAACTCTCCTCACACACACACTACCATTACCATGACATACCACTTTGACCAAGGTAACTCTCCTCACACACACACTACCATTACCAGGACATACCACTTTGACCAAGGTAACTCTCCTCACACACACTACCATTACCATGACATACCACTTTGACCAAGGTAACTCTCCTCACACACACACTACCATTACCAGGACATACCACTTTGACCAAGGTAACTCTCCTCACACACACACTACCATTACCATGACATACCACTTTGACCAAGGTAACTCTCCTCACACACACTACCATTACCAGGACATACCACTTTGACCAAGGTAACTCTCCTCACACACACTACCATTACCATGACATACCACTTTGACCAAGGTAACTCTCCTCACACACACTACCATTACCATGACATACCACTTTGACCAAGGTAACTCTCCTCACACACACACTACCATTACCAGGACATACCACTTTGACCAAGGTAACTCTCCTCACACACACACTACCATTACCAGGACATACCACTTTGACCAAGGTAACTCTCCTCACACACACTACCATTACCATGACATACCACTTTGACCATGGTAACTCTCCTCACACACTACCATTACCATGACATACCACTTTGACCAAGGTAACTCTCCTCACACACACACTACCATTACCATGACATACCACTTTGACCAAGGTAACTCTCCTCACACACACACTACCATTACCATGACATACCACTTTGACCAAGGTAACTCTCCTCACACACACTACCATTACCATGACATACCACTTTGACCAAGGTAACTCTCCTCACACACACACTAGCATTACCAGGACATACCACTTTGACCAAGGTAACTCCTCACACACACACTACCATTACCATGACATACCACTTTTACCAAGGTAACTCTCCTCACACACACACTACCATTACCATGACATACCACTTTGACCAAGGTAACTCTCCTCACACACACTACCATTACCATGACATACCACTTTGACCAAGGTAACTCTCCTCACACACACACTACCATTACCATGACATACCACTTTGACCAAGATAACTCTCCTCACACACACTACCATTACCAGGACATACCACTTTGACCAAGGTAACTCTCCTCACACACACTACCATTACCATGACATACCACTTTGACCAAGGTAACTCTCCTCACACACACTACCATTACCAGGACATACCACTTTGACCAAGGTAACTCTCCTCACACACACTACCATTACCATGACATACCACTTTGACCAAGGTAACTCTCCTCACACACACTACCATTACCAGGACATACCACTTTGACCAAGGTAACTCTCCTCACACACACTAGCATTACCAGGACATACCACTTTGACCAAGGTAACTCTCCTCACACACACTACCATTACCAGGACATACCACTTTGACCAAGGTAACTCTCCTCACACACACACTACCATTACCATGACATACCACTTTGACCAAGGTAACTCTCCTCACACACACACTAGCATTACCATGACATACCACTTTGACCAAGGTAACTCTCCTCACACACACTACCATTACCATGACATACCACTTTGACCAAGGTAACTCTCCTCACACACACTAGCATTACCAGGACATACCACTTTGACCAAGGTAACTCTCCTCACACACACTACCATTACCAGGACATACCACTTTGACCAAGGTAACTCTCCTCACACACACACTACCATTACCATGACATACCACTTTGACCAAGGTAACTCTCCTCACACACACACTAGCATTACCATGACATACCACTTTGACCAAGGTAACTCTCCTCACACACACTACCATTACCATGACATACCACTTTGACCAAGGTAACTCTCCTCACACACACACTAGCATTACCATGACATACCACTTTGACCAAGGTAACTCTCCTCACACACACTACCATTACCATGACATACCACTTTGACCAAGGTAACTGTCCTCACACACACACTTCCATTACCATGACATACCACTTTGACCAAGGTAACTCTCCTCACACGCACACTACCATTACCATGACATACCACTTTGACCAAGGTAACTCTCCTCACACACACACTACCATTACCATGACATACCACTTTGACCAAGGTAACTCTCCTCACACACACACTACCATTACCATGACATACCACTTTGACCAAGGTAACTCTCCTCACACACACTACCATTACCATGACATACCACTTTGACCAAGGTAACTCTCCTCACACACACACTACCATTACCATGACATACCACTTTGACCAAGGTAACTCTCCTCACACGCACACTACCATTACCATGACATACCACTTTGACCAAGGTAACTCTCCTCACACACACACTACCATTACCATGACATACCACTTTGACCAAGGTAACTCTCCTCACACACACACTACCATTACCATGACATACCACTTTGACCAAGGTAACTCTCCTCACACACATTACCATTACCAGGACATACCACTTTGACCAAGGTAACTCTCCTCACACACACACTACCATTACCATGACATACCACTTTGACCAAGGTAACTCTCCTCACACACACACTACCATTACCATGACATACCACTTTGACCAAGGTAACTCTCCTCACACACACTACCATTACCAGGACATACCACTTTGACCAAGGTAACTCTCCTCACACACACACTACCATTACCATGACATACCACTTTGACCAAGGTAACTCTCCTCACACACACACTAGCATTACCATGACATACCACTTTGACCAAGGTAACTCTCCTCACACACACTACCATTACCAGGACATACCACTTTGACCAAGGTAACTCTCCTCACACACACACTAGCATTACCATGACATACCACTTTGACCAAGGTAACTCTCCTCACACACACACTAGCATTACCATGACATACCACTTTGACCAAGGTAACTCTCCTCACACACACACTAGCATTACCATAACATACCACTTTGACCAAGGTAACTCTCCTCACACACACACTACCATTACCATGACATACCACTTTGACCAAGGTAACTCTCCTCACACACACACTACCATTACCAGGACATACCACTTTGACCAAGGTAACTCTCCTCACACACACTACCATTACCATGACATACCACTTTGACCAAGGTAACTCTCCTCACACACACACTACCATTACCATGACATACCACTTTGACCAAGGTAACTCTCCTCACACACACACTACCATTACCATGACATACCACTTTGACCAAGGTAACTCTCCTCACACACACACTACCATTACCATGACATACCATTTTTGACCAAGGTAACTCTCCTCACACACACACTACCATTACCATGACATACCACTTTGACCAAGGTAACTCTCCTCACACACACTACCATTACCAGGACATACCACTTTGACCAAGGTAACTCTCCTCACACACACTACCATTACCATGACATACCACTTTGACCAAGGTAACTCTCCTCACACACACACTAGCATTACCATGACATACCACTTTGACCAAGGTAACTCTCCTCACACACACACTACCATTACCAGGACATACCACTTTGACCAAGGTAACTCTCCTCACACACACACTACCATTACCATGACATACCACTTTGACCAAGGTAACTCTCCTCACACACACTACCATTACCATGACATACCACTTTGACCAAGGTAACTCTCCTCACACACACTACCATTACCATGACATACCACTTTGACCAAGGTAACTCTCCTCACACACACACTACCATTACCATGACATACCACTTTGACCAAGGTAACTCTCCTCACACACACACTACCATTACCATGACATACCACTTTGACCAAGGTAACTCTCCTCACACACACTACCATTACCAGGACATACCACTTTGACCAAGGTAACTCTCCTCACACACACACTACCATTACCAGGACATACCACTTTGACCAAGGTAACTCTCCTCACACACACACTACCATTACCAGGACATACCACTTTGACCAAGGTAACTCTCCTCACACACACACTACCATTACCAGGACATACCACTTTGACCAAGGTAACTCTCCTCACACACACACTACCATTACCAGGACATACCACTTTGACCAAGGTAACTCTCCTCACACACACACTACCATTACCATGACATACCACTTTGACCAAGGTAACTCTCCTCACACACACACTACCATTACCAGGACATACCACTTTGACCAAGGTAACTCTCCTCACACACACACTACCATTACCAGGACATACCACTTTGACCAAGGTAACTCTCCTCACACACACACTACCATTACCATGACATACCACTTTGACCAAGGTAACTCTCCTCACACACACACTACCATTACCATGACATACCACTTTGACCAAGGTAACTCTCCTCACACACACACTACCATTACCAGGACATACCACTTTGACCAAGGTAACTCTCCTCACACACACTACCATTACCATGACATACCACTTTGACCAAGGTAACTCTCCTCACACACACACTACCATTACCATGACATACCACTTTGACCAAGGTAACTCTCCTCACACACACACTACCATTACCATGACATACCACTTTGACCAAGGTAACTCTCCTCACACACACACTACCATTACCATGACATACCACTTTGACCAAGGTAACTCTCCTCACACACACACTACCATTACCATGACATACCACTTTGACCAAGGTAACTCTCCTCACACACACTACCATTACCATGACATACCACTTTGACCAAGGTAACTCTCCTCACACACACACTACCATTACCATGACATACCACTTTGACCAAGGTAACTCTCCTCACACACACTACCATTACCATGACATACCACTTTGACCAAGGTAACTCTCCTCACACACACACTACCATTACCATGACATACACTTTGACCAAGGTAACTCTCCTCACACACACTACCATTACCATGACATACCACTTTGGACCAAGGTAACTCTCCTCACACACACACTACCATTACCATGACATACCACTTTGACCAAGGTAACTCTCCTCACACACACACTACCATTACCATGACATACCACTTTGACCAAGGTAACTCTCCTCACACACACACTACCATTACCATGACATACCACTTTGACCAAGGTAACTCTCCTCACACACACTACCATTACCAGGACATACCACTTTGACCAAGGTAACTCTCCTCACACACACACTACCATTACCAGGACATACCACTTTGACCAAGGTAACTCTCCTCACACACACTACCATTACCATGACATACCACTTTGACCAAGGTAACTCTCCTCACACACACTACCATTACCATGACATACCACTTTGACCAAGGTAACTCTCCTCACACACACACTACCATTACAGGACATACCACTTTGACCAAGGTAACTCTCCTCACACACACACTACCATTACCATGACATACCACTTTGACCAAGGTAACTCTCCTCACACACACTACCATTACCATGACATACCACTTTGACCAAGGTAACTCTCCTCACACACACACTACCATTACCATGACATACCACTTTGACCAAGGTAACTCTCCTCACACACACACTACCATTACCAGGACATACCACTTTGACCAAGGTAACTCTCCTCACACATCACACTAGCATTACCATGACATACCACTTTGACCAAGGTAACTCTCCTCACACACACTACCATTACCATGACATACCACTTTGACCAAGGTAACTCTCCTCACACACACTACCATTACCATGACATACCACTTTGACAAGGTAACTCTCCTCACACACACTACCATTACCATGACATACCACTTTGACCAAGGTAACTCTCCTCACACACACACTAGCATTACCATGACATACCACTTTGACCAAGGTAACTCTCCTCACACACACTACCATTACCATGACATACCACTTTGACCAAGGTAACTCTCCTCACACACACTACCATTACCATGACATACCACTTTGACCAAGGTAACTCTCCTCACACACACTACCATTACCATGACATACCACTTTGACCAAGATAACTCTCCTCACACACACACTACCATTACCAGGACATACACTTTGACCAAGGTAACTCTCCTCACACACACACTACCATTACCAGGACATACCACTTTGACCAAGGTAACTCTCCTCACACACACACTACCATTACCATGACATACCACTTTGACCAAGGTAACTCTCCTCACACACACACTACCATTACCAGGACATACCACTTTGACCAAGGTAACTCTCCTCACACACACACTACCATTACCAGGACATACCACTTTGACCAAGGTAACTCTCCTCACACACACACTACCATTACCATGACATACCACTTTGACCAAGGTAACTCTCCTCACACACACACTACCATTACCATGACATACCACTTTGACCAAGGTACTCTCCTCACACACACACTACCATTACCAGGACATACCACTTTGACCAAGGTAACTCTCCTCACACACACTACCATTACCATGACATACCACTTTGACCAAGGTAACTCTCCTCACACACACACTACCATTACCATGACATACCACTTTGACCAAGGTAACTCTCCTCACACACACACTACCATTACCATGACATACCACTTGACCAAGGTAACTCTCCTCACACACACACTACCATTACCATGACATACCACTTTGACCAAGGTAACTCTCCTCACACACACACTACCATTACCATGACATACCACTTTGACCAAGGTAACTCTCCTCACACACACTACCATTACCATGACATACCACTTTGACCAAGGTAACTCTCCTCACACACACACTACCATTACCATGACATACCACTTTGACCAAGGTAACTCTCCTCACACACACTACATTACCATGACATACCACTTTGACCAAGGTAACTCTCCTCACACACACACTACCATTACCATGACATACCACTTTGACCAAGGTAACTCTCCTCACACACACTACCATTACCATGACATACCACTTTGACCAAGGTAACTCTCCTCACACACACACTACCGATTACCATGACATACCACTTTGACCAAGGTAACTCTCCTCACACACACACTACCATTACCATGACATACCACTTTGACCAAGGTAACTCTCCTCACACACACACTACCATTACCATGACATACCACTTTGACCAAGGTAACTCTCCTCACACACACTACCATTACCAGGACATACCACTTTGACCAAGGTAACTCTCCTCAGCACACACACTACCATTACCAGGACATACCACTTTGACCAAGGTAACTCTCCTCACACACACTACCATTACCATGACATACCACTTTGACCAAGGTAACTCTCCTCACACACACTACCATTACCATGACATACCACTTTGACCAAGGTAACTCTCCTCACACACACACTACCATTACCAGGACATACCACTTTGACCAAGGTAACTCTCCTCACACACACACTACCATTACCATGACATACCACTTTGACCAAGGTAACTCTCCTCACACACACTACCATTACCATGACATACCACTTTGACCAAGTAACTCTCCTCACACACACACTACCATTACCATGACATACCACTTTGACCAAGGTAACTCTCCTCACACACACACTACCATTACCAGGACATACCACTTTGACCAAGGTAACTCTCCTCACACACACACTAGCATTACCATGACATACCACTTTGACCAAGGTAACTCTCCTCACACACACTACCATTACCATGACATACCACTTGACCAAGGTAACTCTCCTCACACACACTACCATTACCATGACATACACTTTGACCAAGGTAACTCTCCTCACACACACTACCATTACATGACATACCACTTTGACCAAGGTAACTCTCCTCACACACACTAGCATTACCATGACATACCACTTTGACCAAGGTAACTCTCCTCACACACACTACCATTACCATGACATACCACTTTGACCAAGGTAACTCTCCTCACACACACACTACCATTACCATGACATACCACTTTGACCAAGGTAACTCTCCTCACACACACACTACCATTACCATGACATACCACTTTGACCAAGGTAACTCTCCTCACACACACTACCATTACCAGGACATACCACTTTGACCAAGGTAACTCTCCTCACACACACACTACCATTACCAGGACATACACTTTGACCAAGGTAACTCTCCTCACACACACTACCATTACCATGACATACCACTTTGACCAAGGTAACTCTCCTCACACACACACTACCATTACCATGACATACCACTTTGACCAAGGTAACTCTCCTCACACACACACTACCATTACCAGGACATACCACTTTGACCAGGTAACTCTCCTCACACACACACTAGCATTACCATGACATACCACTTTGACCAAGGTAACTCTCCTCACACACACTACCATTACCATGACATACCACTTTGACCAAGGTAACTCTCCTCACACACACTACCATTACCATGACATACCACTTTGACCAAGGTAACTCTCCTCACACACACTACCATTACCATGACATACCACTTTGACCAAGGTAACTCTCCTCACACACACACTAGCATTACCATGACATACCACTTTGACCAAGGTAACTCTCCTCACACACACTACCATTACCATGACATACCACTTTGACCAAGGTAACTCTCCTCACACACACTACCATTATCAATCTTACATCTTACATGTCTTGATGTAAAACTACAAATAAGAAGTGGGTTGCAGTCTAAGGCAGGGAGCACTTGCAGTGTGAAGACTTTGTAGGGCGCAACACAAGAGTGTGTGTGTGTGTGCAGACCACATGATGGACCTGGAGGCCATGGACGTCGCCATCAACGCAGCCGCCGGAGCGCTGAAAGCCTTCTTCGCCGACCTGCCAGACCCTCTGATCCCCTACTCTCTGCACCCGGAGCTGGTGGAGGCCGCTAGTAAGTACTTCCTGCTTACTTCCTGCTTACTTCCTCCTTACTTCCTGTCCAAGCCCCGCCTCACTTTCTTGTCTATGAAAAGCCTCCTTTGGGGAGGATTGAAGCTGTTGCATTGTGGGTAGTAGACTGCTGGGTGAGGTGGAGTGTTTTTGTTTTTTTACTCAAAAATAATTTTCGTATTGAAGATTATTTTATTTTGTTTATAAAATCTTTTTTGTGCTTGTAATTTTTTGTTTTGTTCATATAATTGTTATTTTTGGCTAAAAAAATTTTTTTGTTTTTTTACTCAAAAATACTTTTTTTTTATTGCTATTTCTTGTTTTGGGGGTTCATAAAATCGTCTTTTTGGTTGCAAATGTTTTTTGTTTTTTTAACTTTAAAAAAAAAAGTTTTATATGGCAGATTGTTTTATTTTGTTTCTAATATCCTTTTTGTGGTTTGGGTTATAAAATAGTTTTTTTTGCTGCAAATGTGTTTCCGCTCAAAAATCACTTTTATTGCAAATCTTTTTTTTTTGTTTATAAAAGCGTTTTTCTGGTTGTAATTTTTTTTTTGTTTTGTTCATATAATCGTTTTATTTTGGTTGCAAATTATTTGTTTTACTCAAATTATTTTTTTATTGCAAATTTGGTATTTTGTTTAAAAAAATGTTTTAGTGGTTTGGATTATTAATTACTTTTTTTTCTGTTGCAGATCTTTTTTTGCTCAAAAATCTGTTATTTATTGCAAGTCTTTTTTTTGTTTATAAAAATCGTTTTTGTAATTATAATTTTTTGTTTTGTTCTTTTCATGGTTTTTTGGTAGCAAATGTTTTTTTTTTTTACTCAAAAATACTTTTTTGTACTGCAGATTTTTTATTTTGTTCATAAAATCCTTTTTGTGGTTGTCATTTTTTGTTCTGTTCATATAATCAATATTTTTGGCTGCAAATATTTTTAATTTTTTTTTTTACTCAAAAATACTTTTTTGTACTGCATATTTTTTATTTTGTTTATAAAATCCTTTTTGTGGTTGTAATTTTTTGTTCTGTTCATATAATCAATATTTTTGCTTTTGGTTTTACTCCAAAATAATTTTTGGGTGGTTCATAAAATCGTCTTTTTGGTTGCAAATGTTTTGTTTTTTTTACTTAAAATTTTTTTTTTTATATGGCAGATTGTTTTATTTTGTTTCTAATATCCTTTTTGTGGTTTGGGTTATAAAATAGTTTTTTGGGCTGCAAATGTGTTTCTGCTCAAAAATCACTTTTATTGCAAATCTTTTTTTTTTGTTTATAAAATCGTTTTTCTGGTTGTGATTTTTTGTTTTGTTTTCTTCATGTAATCGTTTTATTTTGGTTGCAAATAAAACATTTTACTCAAAAATAGTTTTTTCATTGCAAATTTTATTTTGTTTAAAAAATAGTTTTTGTGGTTTGGATTATTAATTTGTTTGTTTTTTTCTGTTGCAGATCTTTTTTTGCTCAAAAATCTGTTTTTTATTGCAAGTCTTTTTTTTGTTTATAAAAATCGTTTTTGTAATTATAATTTTTTGTTTTGTTCTTTTCATGGTTTTTTGGTAGCAAATTTTTTTTTTTTACTCCAAAATTCTTTTTTGTACTGCATATTTTTTATTTTGTTTATAAAATCCTTTTTGTGGTTGTAATTTTTTGTTTTGTTCATATAATCATTATTTTTGCTTTTGGTTTTACTCAAAAATATTTTTTTTATTGGTATTTCTTGTTTTGGGGGTTCATAAAATTGTCTTTTTGGTTGCAAATGCTTTGTTTTTTTTTACTTTAAAAACTTTTTTTTTTATATTGCAGATTCTTTTATTTTGGGTTATAAAATAGTTTTTTTGGCTGCAAATGTGTTTCTGCTCAAAAATCACTTTTATTGCAAATCTTTTTTTTGTTTATAAAATCGTTTTTCTGGTTGTAATTTTTTGTTTTGTTTTGTTTTGTTGATATAATCGTTTTATTTTGGTTGCAAATATTTTTTTTTTACTCAATTATATTTTTTATTGCAAATTATTGTATTTTGTTTAAAAAATAGTTTTTGTGGTTTAGATTATTAAATTGTTTTTTTTTCTTTTGCAGATCTTTTTTTGCTCAAAAATCTGTTTTTTATTGCAAGTCTTTTTTTGTTTATAAAAATCTTTTTTGTAATTATAATTTTTTGTTTTGTTCTTTTCATGGTTTTTTGGTAGCAAATGTTTTTTTTACTCAAAAATACTTTTTTGTACTGCAGATTTTTCATTGTTTATAAAATCCTTTTTGTGGTTGTAATTTTTTGTTTTGTTCATGTAATCAATATTTTTGCTTTTGGTTTTACTCCAAAATAATTTTTGGGTGGTTCATAAAATCGTCTTTTTGGTTGCAAATGTTTAGTTTTTTTACTTAAATTTTTTTTTTTATACGGCAGATTCTTTTATTTTGTTTCTAATATCCTTTTTGTGGTTTGGGTTATAAAATAGTTTTTTTTGGGCTGCAAATGTGTTTCTGCTCAAAAATCACTTTTATTGCAAATCTTTTTTCTTTGTTTATAAAATCGTTTTTCTGGTTGTGATTTTTTGTTTTGTTTTCTTCATATAATCGTTTTATTTTGGTTGCAAATAAAACATTTTACTCAAAAATAGTTTTTTTATTGCAAATTTTATTTTGTTTAAAAAATAGTTTTTGTGGTTTGGATTATTAATTTGTTTGTTTTTTTCTGTTGCAGATCTTTTTTTGCTCAAAAATCTGTTTTTTATTGCAAGTCTTTTTTTTTGTTTATAAAAATCGTTTTTGTAATTATAATTTTTTGTTTTGTTCTTTTCATGGTTTTTTGGTAGCAAATGTTTTTTTTACTCAAAAATACTTTTTTGTACTGCAGATTTTTCATTGTTTATAAAATCCTTTTTGTGGTTGTAATTTTTTGTTCTGTTCATATAATCATTATTTTTGCTTTTGGTTTTACTCAAAAATAATTTTTTTATTGCTATTTCTTGTTTTGGGGGTTCATAAAATCGTCTTTGGTTGCCAATGTATTGTTTTTTTTACTTTAAAAACATTTTTTTTTTATATTGCAGATTCTTTTATTTTGTGGTTTGGGTTATAAAATAGTTTTTTTTTGCTGCAAATGTGTTTCCGCTCAAAAATCACTTTGATTGCAAATCTTTTTTTTTGTTTATAAAATCGTTTTTCTGGTTGTAATTTTTTGTTTTGTTTTGTTCATATAATCGTTTTATTTTGGTTTCAAATGTTTTTTTTTTACTCAAATTATTTTTTTTATTGCAAATTATTGTATTTTGTTTAAAAAAATGTTTTAGTGGTTTGGATTATTAATTTGTTTTTTTTCTGTTGCAGATCTTTTTTTGCTCAAAAATCTATTATTGCAAGTCTTTTTTTTGTTTATAAAAATTGTTTTTGTAATTATAATTTTTTGTTTTGTTCTTTTCATGGTTTTTTGGTAGCAATTTTGTTTTACTCAAATTCTTTTTTGTACTGCATATTTTTTATTTTGTTTATAAAATCCTTTTTGTGGTTGTAATTTTTTGTTTTGTTCATATAATCATTATTTTTGCTTTTGGTTTTACTCAAAAATATTTTTATTATTGGTATTTCTTGTTTTGGGGGTTCATAAAATTGTCTTTTTGGTTGCAAATGTTTTGTTTTTTTTACTTTAAAAACTTTTTTTTTTATATTGCAGATTCTTTTATTTTGGGTTATAAAATAGTTTTTTTGGGCTGCAAATGTGTTTCTGCTCAAAAATCACTTTTATTGCAAATCTTTTTTTGTTTATAAAATCGTTTTTCTGGTTGTAATTTTTAGTTTTGTTTTGTTTTGTTGATATAATCGTTTTATTTTGGTTGCAAATATTTTTTTTTACTCATATTTTTTATTGCAAATTATTGTATTTTGTTTAAAAAATAGTTTTTGTGGTTTAGATTATTAAATTGTTTTGTTTTTTTCTTTTGCTGATCTTTTTTTGCTCAAAAATCTGTTTTTTATTGCAAGTCTTTTTTTTGTTTATAAAAATCTTTTTTGTAATTATAATTTTTTGTTTTGTTCTTTTCATGGTTTTTTGGTAGCAAATGTTTTTTTTTTACTCAAAAATACTTTTTTGTACTGCAGATTTTTCATTTTGTTTATAAAATCCTTTTTTTGGTTGTAATTTTTTGTTTTGTTCATATAATCATTATTTTTGCTTTTAGTTTTACTCAAAAATAATTTTTTTATTAGTATTTCTTGTTTTGGTGGTTCAAAAAATTTTGGTTGCAAATGTTTTGTTTTTTTAACTCAAAAATATATTTTTTTATATTGCAGATCCTTTAATTTTGTTTATAATATTCTTTTTGTGGTTTGGGTTATAAAATAATATTTTTGGGCTGCAAATGTGTTTCTGCTCGAAAATCACTTTGATTGCAAATCTTTTTTTTTGTTTATAAAATCGTTTTTCTGGTTGTAATTTTTTGTTTTGTTTTGTTCATATAATCGTTTTATTTTGGTTTCAAATATTTTTTTATTTTTTTTTAAATTGTTTTTGTGGTTTGGATTATTAATTAGTTTTGTTTTTTCTGTTGCAGATATTTTTTTGCTCAAAAATCTGTTATTTATTGCAAGTCTTTTTTTGTTTATAAAAATCGTTTTTGTAATTATAATTTTTTGTTTTGTTCTTTTCATGGTTTTTGGTAGCAAATGTTTTTTTTTTACTCCAAAATACTTTTTTGTACTGCAGATTTTATTTTGTTTATAAAATCCTTTTTGTGGTTGTAATTTTTTGTTTTGTTCATATAATCATTATTTTTGCTTTTAGTTTTACTCAAAAATAATTTTTTTATTAGTATTTCTTGTTTTGGTGGTTCAAAAAATTTTGGTTGCAAATGTTTTTTTTTTTAACTCAAAAATATATTTTTTTATATTGCAGATCCTTTAATTTTGTTTATAATATTCTTTTTGTGGTTTTGGGTTATAAAATAATATTTTTGGGCTGCAAATGTGTTTCTGCTCGAAAATCACTTTTTTATTGCAAATCTTTTTTTTTTTGTTCATAAAATTGTTTTTCTGGTCGAAATTTTGCCTTGCGATGAGGTGGCGACTTGTCCAGGGTGTACACCGCATTCCACCCGATTATAGCTGAGATAGGCACCAGCGCCCCCCGCCATCCCAAACGGGAATAAGCGGTAGAAAATGGATGGATGTTGTTGTTTTTTAACTCAGAAATATATTTTTTTTATATTGCAGATCCTTTAATTTTGTTTATAATATTCTTTTTGTGGTTTTGGGTTATAAAATAATATTTTTGGGCTGCAAATGTGTTTCTGCTCGAAAATCACTTTTTTATTGCAAATCTTTTTTTTTTTTGTTCATAAAATTGTTTTTCTGGTCGAAATTTTTCCCTGCGATGAGGTGGCGACTTGTCCAGGGTGTACACCGCATTCTACCCGATTATAGCTGAGATAGGCTCCAGCGCCCCCCGCGATCCCAAACGGGAATAAGCGGTAGGAAATGGATGGATGGATGGTAGTAATTTTTTGTTTTGTTTTGTTCATATAATCGTTTTATTTTGGTTGCAAATATTTTTTTTTTATACTGCAAATTCTTTTTGGTTCATTTAATCGTTTTTTTTTTGGTCGCAAATTTTTTATTTTGTTTATAAAATTGTTTTTGTGGTTTGGATTACTAAATAGTTATTTTTTCTGCCTGCAAATCTTTTTTGCTCAAAAATCAGTTTTTCATTGAAAATCTTTTTTAGTTTGTTTATGAAAATCGTTTTTTTGGTTGTCATTTTTTGTTTTGTTCATACCATGTTTTTTTTTGGGTTGCAAATGTTTTTTTTACTCAAAAATACTTTTTTTTTTATTGCTAATTGTTTTTGAGGGGTTCATAAAATCATCTTTTTGGTAGCAAATAGTTTTTTTTACTCAAAATTACTTTTTATATTTGAAATTCTAATTTGTTGATAAAATCTTTTTTGTGGTTTGGATAATAAAATAGTTGTTTTGTATGCAAATATGTTTCTGCTCAAAATGCACATTTTTATTGCAAATCTCTTTTTTTTTTGTTTGTTTATAAAATTGTTTTTCTGGTTGTATTTTTTAGTTTTGTGTGTTTTGGTTCATACCAGGGTTTTATTTTTGGTTGCAAATGTTTTTGTTTTTTTTTAACTCAGAAATCATTTTTTATTGCCAACTCTTTTGGGGAGTTTGTGAAATCGTTTTTTTTGTTTGCAAATCTTTTTTGTTTATAAGATCGTTTTTGTGGTTTGTATGATTAAATAGTTATCTTTTGGCTGCAAATTTGTTTCTGCTCAAAAATCTGTTTTTATTGCAAATTCTTGTTTTTTGTTTATTAAATAATTGTTGTGGTTTTGGATTATTAAATAGTTATCTTTTCAGTTGCAAATCTGATTTTTGCTCCGAAATCAGTTTTTATTGCAAATCATTTTTTGGGGGGTTTATAAAAATAGCTTTTGTGAATGAAAATAGTTTTTCTAATTGTAGTTTTTTGTTTAGTTTTTTTCATGTAATCCATTTTATATTGCAAATGATTTTATTTTGTTTATAAAATCGTTTTTGTGGTTTGGTTTATAAAAAAAGCTTTTTGCTTGCTATTTTTCCCTGAAAAATCCTTTTTTATTGTAAATAAAAAATTTTCGGGTTCAAATAATCAGGGTTTTTTTCTGTTGCAAATGTTTTTTTTTGCTCATATTACAAATTCTTTTATTTGGTTTATAAAATCGTTTTTGTGGTTTTGGGTTATTAAAACTATTTTTTTTTCGGTTTCAAATCATTTTGCGCAAAAATCTTATTTTTTATTGCAAATCCTTTTTTGGGGGTTTATGAAAATAGTTTCTGTAGTTTTGTTTATATCATTGTTTTTGTGGTTGTAATTTTTTGTTTTGTTTATATTTTCTGTTAACTCAAAAATCCTTTTTATATTACAAATGATTTAATTTTGTGCCTCCAAATCTTTTTATTTTGTTTATAAAATAGTTTTTGTTCTTGCAAATCTTTTATTTTGTTTTTAAAATAGTTTTTGTGTTTTTTTTTTCTAAAATAAGCTTTTTTGCTTGCAAATCTTTTTTCTCCAAAATCCTATTATATTTCAAATTCTTTTTTGGGGGTTCATATAATTGTTTTTTTTTTTTGTTTGCCAATCTTTAATTTTGTTTATAAAATCGTTTTTGTGGTTTTGCTTTACAACATTTTTTTGGGCTGCAAATTGGTTTCTGCTTAAAAGGTATTTTATTTTAATTTTTTTTCGGTTTTGCTCACAAATCTGTTTTTAATGCAGATGGGTTTTTTTGGTTCATAAAAATAACTTATGTGGTTGAAAATCTTTTTTTTTGTTCATGAAATCTTTATTTTGGTCATAATTTTTTGTTTGGTTCATAAATCGTTTTTTTGGTTGCACATTCATTTTTTGTTCATGAAAGTTTTTGTGGTTAGAAGATTGTGTTTCTTTGTTTAAATTTAAAGTTGTAATTACAAATCTTATTCTTTTGGTTCAAATTAGTATAATTAATTTGTTTTGTTTAATAATTGCTCTTTGGTTGCAATATTTTTTTTTTGCTCAACATCCTTTTTTGGTTGCAAATTTGGTGTTTGGTTGTTTTACTTTCAATTTTTTTTAATCGCTTTTGTTTTTGGTTTATAAAAAGGTTTCTTGGTTGTAAATATTGTTTTTTTTTGCAAAAATGTTTGAGGGTTAAAATGCAAAAGCATGGATGGAGAAGAGGAAGTCCAAAAAAAGAAATTGTGTATGAAAGAGGAAGAGTTTTTGGTGAAGCTCGCCAATCGCACGCCATCTTGGCCGCGCTCGCCCTTTAGAGCACAGCTGTCACTTCCTGTGTGATGACTTTGCTGCCTTTGTGTGCCTCACAGAGATTGTGGACTACACGGAGCGGCTGCAGGTCCTGAAGGACATCGTGAAGAAGTTCCCCTCGGTCAACTACCAGGTCTTCAAGTACATCATCACGCACCTGAACAGGTAAACGCTGCAGGTGGCCAACGAAGGCAGAGAAGATGTCAAGTGCATCAATTTGCCTGAAAAAAACCCCAAAAGTTTTGCATCATATTTGATACTTAACAATAAACAGAGTCAAATATAGAACTAGGATAAAAACCCCAAAAATAATTTGCTATACAAAAGGATTTTTGAGAAAAAAGATTTGCATGCAAAAAAGCTTATTTTGTTTGGAAAACAAACCACAAAAACGATTTAATAAACAAAATAAAATAATTTGCAATATGAAAATGATTTTTTAGTTAAAGCAAAACAAAAACATTTGCAACCCCAAAAAAACATTATATGAAAAAAAAAATTAAATCACAACCACAAAAATGATTTTATAAACAAATAATTTACAACCAAAAGTAGAATTTTTGTGCAAAAAATATTTGTAACCAAAAAGAAAACTATTTTATAATCCAAAACCACAAAAACAATTTCATAAAAAAAACATTAAATTATTTGCAGTATAAAAAGGACTTTAGAGTTTTAAAAAAAAATTACATTTGCAACCAAAAAAATGATTATATAAGCAAAACTAAACAAAAAATCACAACCGCAAAAACGATTTTATAAACAAAAAAAGATTAACAACCAAACATTGGATTTTTGTCCAAAAAATATATGTAACCAAAAAAAAACATATTTTATAGCCAAAAACCACAAAAACAATATTATAAACCAAATAAAGGAATTTGCAAAATAAAATGAATAAAACAGAATAAAAATTTCCGAGTAAAAAAACATTTGCAACCAAAACATTATATGAACAAAACAAAAAATCACAACCACAAAAAACATTTTATAAACAAAAAAAAGATTTACAACCAAAAATAAGATTTTTGTGCAAAAATTATTTGTAGCCAAAAAGAAAAAAAATTTATAATCCAAAACCCCAAGAACAATTTCCTAAAAAACATTTAAAAAATTGCAATATAAAAAGGATTTATGAGTTAAAAAAAATAAAAATTACATTTGCAACCAAAAAAAAACGAATATGTAAACAGAATTAAACAAAATACACAACCACAAAAACGATTTTATGAACAAACAAAAATATTTACAATCAAAAATAGGATTTTTGTATAAAAAAGATTTGTAACCGAAAGGAAAAATATTTTATAATCCAAAACCACAAAAATTATTTTAGAAACAAAATTAAAATCATTTGCAATATGAAAAGGATTTTTGAGTTAAAAAAAACAAAATCATTTGCAACCAAAAAAACATTATATGAACAAAAAAAATCACAACCACAAAAATGATTTTATAAACCAAAAAATTATTTACAACCAAAAGTTGGGTTTTTGTGCATAAAATATTTGTAACCAAAAAGAAAATATTTAATAATCCAAAACCTCAAACAATTTTATAAAAAAACATAAAATTATTTGCAATATGAAAAGGATTTTTGAGTTAAAAAATACATTTGCAACCCAAAAAAACCCCATTATATAAACAAAACAAAACAAAAAATCACAACAACAAAAACTATTTTACATCCAAAAATAGGATTTTTGTGCAAAAAATATTCGTAGCCAAAAAGAAAAATATTTTACAATCCAAAACCACAAAAACAATTTCATTAAAAACATCATTTGCAATATAAAAAGGATTTTTGAGTTAAGAAAATAAATTACATTTGCAACCCAAAAAAGTATTTTATAAACAAAACAAAACAAAAAATCCCAACCGCAAAAACAATTTTATAAACAAAAAAGGATTTACAACCAAAACAGGACTTTTGTGTAAAAAAGATTTGTAGCCGATAAGAAAAATAATTCTATAATCTAAAACCACAAAAACTATTTTATAAACCACATAAAGGAATTTGCAAAATAAAATTAATAAAACAAAATGAAAATATCTGAGTAAAAAAACATTTGCAACCAAAAAAACTACAACATGAAACCCCAAAAAATTATTTCCAATAAAAAAGGATTTTGGAGAAAAAGGATTATCAAGCAAAAAAGTTTATTTTATAAACCAAACTACAAAAACGATTTCATAAACAAAATGAAATTATTAGCAAGCACAAAAATTATTTTTGAGTAAAAAAGATTTGCAACCAAAAAAACAAAAAAAAACAATTAAATGAACCCCCAAAAAATAATTTGCAATATAAAAGGATTTTTGACACAGATTTGCAGCCAATAAAGTGCATTTTACAAAACAAAACACAAAAACAATTTAATAAACACAATAAAAGATTTGCAAGTACAACAAACATTTTACTAACAAAATAATTTGCAACGTAAAAATACTTTTTGAGTTTAAAAAAAAATACATTTGCAACCAAGAAATGATTATATGAACAAAACAAAACAAAACAATCACAGCCACAAATACAATTTTATAAACAAACAAAAAATATTTACAACCAAAATAGGATTTTTGTGCAATAAAGATTTCTAACCGAAAATACTAAAAAAAAAAATTATCCAAAACCACAAAAACTATTTTACAAACCTAACAAAATAATTTGCAATATAAAAGGATTTTTGAGAAAAAAAAATTTCAATCAAAAAAGCTAATCTTAGAAAACAAACCACAAAAACAATTTAATGAACAAAAAACAGATTTACAACCAAAAATAGGATTTTTGTGCAAAAAAGATTTATAACCAAAAATAAAAACAATTTTTAATCCAAAACCACAAAAACTCTTTTATCAACCAAACAAAATAATTTGCAGTATGAAAGGATTTTTGAGAAAAAAGATTTTCAAGCAAAAAAGCTAATTTTAGAAAAGAAACCACAAAAACAATTTAATAAACAAAATAACAGAATCTGCAACATAAGAAAGGATTTTTGAGTTAAAAACAAAAATTACATTTACAAACAAAAATAGGATTTTTGTGCAAAACACATTTGTTACTGAGAAAAAAATTATAATTATAATACAAAACCACAAAAAATATTTATAAACCAAATAAAATAATTTGCAAAATAAAAACAACAAAATAAAAAATTCTGAGTAAATAAAAGCATTTACAAACAAAAAAAAATTATATATAAATATATATAAACACAAAAAATATTTTATAAACCAAATTTGCAATATATGAAGTATTTCGGTGTTAAAAAAAACAATTTTATTAACCCCCAAAAAAGTATTTACAATAAAAAAAGGATTTTGCAAGCAAAAAAGTTTATTTTCGAAACCAAACCACAAAAACAAACAAAATCATTTGCAAGCACGAAAATGATTTTTGAGTAAAAAAAGATATGCAATCAGAAAAGCTTATTTTATAAAAGAAACCACAAAAACAATTTAATAAACAAAATAACAGAATCTGCAACATAAAAAAGGATTTTTGAGTTAAAAACCAAATTTACATTTACAACCAAAAATAGGATTTTTGTGCAAAAAACATTTGTAACTGAGAAAAAAATAATAATTATAATACAAAACCACAAAAAATATTTATAAACCAAATAAAAGAATTTGCAAATAAAAGGAAAACAACAAAATAAAAAATTCAGAGTAAATAAAAGCATTTGCAAACAAAAAAAATATTATATATAAATATAAATATATATAAACACAAAAAATATTTTATAAACCAAATAAAATAATTTGCAAAAAAAGTATTTCGGTGTTAAAAAAAAACAATTGTATTAACCCCAAAAAGTATTTACAATAAAAAAAGGATCTTGCAAGCAAAAAAGTTTACTTTCGAAACCAAACCACAAAACAAACAAAATAATTTGCAAGCACGAAAATGATTTTTGAGTAAAAAAAGATATGCAATCAGAAAAGTGTATTTTATAAAAGAAACCACAAAAACAATTTAATAAACAAAATAACAGAATCTGCAACATAAAAAAGGATTTTTGAGTTAAAAACAAAAATTACATTTACAACCAAAAATAGGATTTTTTGCAAAAAAACATTTGTAACTGAGAAAAAAATTATTGTTATAATACAAAACCACAAAAAATATTTATAAACCAAATAAAAGAATTTGCAAAATAAAATGAAAACAACTAAATAAAAAATTCAGATTAAATAAAAGCATTTGCAAACAAAAAAAATATTATATATAAACACAAAAAAATTTTATAAACCAAATAAAATAATTTGCAATATATGAAGTATTTCTGTGTTTAAAAAAAACAATTTTATTAACCCCCAAAAAGTATTTACAATAAAAAAGGATCTTGCAAGCAAAAAAGTTTATTTTCGAAACCAAACCACAAAAACAAACAAAATAATTTGCAAGCACAAAAATGATTTTTGAGTAAAAAAAGATATGCAATCAGAAACGCTTATTTTATAAAAGAAACCACAAAAACAATTTAATAAACAAAATAACAGAATCTGCAACATAAAAAAGGATTTTTGAGTTAAAAACAAAAACTACATTTACAACCAAAAATAGGATTTTTGTGCAAAAAAACATTTGTAACTGAGAAAAAAATTAATGATTATGATACAAAACCACAAACAAATTTATAAACCAAATAAAAGAATTGCAAAATAAAATAAAAACAACAAAATTAAAAATTCTGAGTAAATAAAAGCATTTGCAAACAAAAAAATATTATATATAAACACAAAAAATATTTTACAAACCAAATAAAATAATTTGCAATATATGAAGTATTTCTGTGTTTAAAAACAACAATTATATTAACCCCAAAAAAGTATTTTAGAAACCAAGCCACAAAAAAAAACAAAATAAAATAATTTGCAAGCACAAAAATGATTTTTAAGTAAAAAAAGATATGCAATCAAAAAAGCTTATTTTATAAAAGAAACCACAAAAAGGAGCTTCTACACCAAATTAAAGAAAAAGGCAACATGGGTCCTCACCACACCTGGGAGGGGCCACCGATGTCGGGGGTGTAGTGAGCTAGCAGCTCCACATGGAGAGGATCCAGGTGAGGTGTAGGAGGCCAGGGGCAAGACCCAGGACACGTTGGGAACACCTCAGGATTGCCAGGAAGACCTAGACCTAGTAGCTGGGGAGAGGGAAGTCTGGGCTTCTCTGCTTAGGCTGCTGCCCCCGCGACCCCACCTCGGATAATCAAGATCGTTGTTGGATCTATTGTTCGAAAGTGATGACTTTGTGTGTGTGTGTGTGTGTGTGTGTGTGTGTGTGGTGTGTGTGTGTGTGTGTGTGTGTGTGTGTGTGTGTGTGTGTGTGTGTGTGTGTGTGTGTGTGTGTGTGTGTGTGTGTGTTGGAGGTGCGTGCGTGCGTGCGTGCGTGCGTGCGTGCGTGCGTGCGTGCGTGCGTGCACAGTTTCCAAATATAATTTTAAATGTGGGACTCGTCAGACCACAGAACATCTTTCCACTTTGCATCAGTCCATCTTAGATGATCTCGGGCCCAGCGAAGCCGGCGGCGTTTCTGGTGTTGTTGATAAATGGCTTTCGCTTTTCAAACTTGCACTTACAGATGTAGCGACCAACTTTTTTACTGACAGTGGTTTTATGAAGTGTTCCTGAGCCCATGTGGTGATATTCTTTACACACCGATGTGGGTTTTTGATGCAGTACAGCCTGAGGGATCAAAGGTCCGTAATATCATTGCTTACGTGCAGTGATTTCTCCAGATTCTCTGAACCTTTTGATGATTTTTACGGACCGTAGATGGTAAAATCCCTAAATTCCTTGCATTAGCTCGTTGAAAAATGTTCTTAAACTGTTCGACCAATTTGCTTACAAAGTGGTGACCTTCGCCCCATCTTTGTTTGTGAATGACTGCGTGCGTGCGTGCGTGCGTGCGTGGTGTGTGTGTGTGTGTGTGCGTGCGTGCGTGCGTGCGTGTGTGTGTGTGCGTGCGTGGTGTGTGTGTGTGTGTGTGCGTGTGTGTGTGTTGCAGGGTGAGTCAGCACAGCAAAAGCACGCTGATGACGGCGGACAACTTGTCCATCTGCTTCTGGCCCACACTGATGAGACCCGACTTTGAGAACAAGGACACCTTTGTCCACCACCAAGCTCAACCAGGCGGTGGTGGAGTCCTTCATCGTGCAGAGCGACTACTTCTTCCACGGCGGCGACGTCGTCGACTGCCCCGGCGGGGGGGGGGGGAAGCGGCACGCCGCCGCCGCCAGGCGCTGCCACAACATGGTGGAGGCGCTGCTGCCCCTGCAGCTGCCGCCCCCGCTCCAGCCCCAGCAGATCCAGCACGCCCTGGACCCCGAGCACATCCTCTGAGGGGGGGGGCCGCCACACTTGGAAGTTCTGTCCGGCCCACTCCGCCCTAAGCCCCGCCCCTGAGCTGACAGGACTCCCCGTCTTCCTGCAGGTTCCTCACATTTCACCTGTAACCTCCTGTGACCTCCACCTCTTGTAGATAGCCCCCGCCCAGCCCCTCCCCCCCCAGGCCCCCACAGTGAAGAGCACAGTGTCAATTTGTGTTTTTATTCTTTTCCTTTTGATATCTTTCTATCTTGTCTCATTTCTTAACCTGTCCTGTCCTGTCCTGTCCACGTTTGTCCGTCTCTTTCTTTGTTTGGACTCGCCTTCCGCAGAGAAGGTCGGATTTAGGAGGGAAAAACTTTGGCTGACGCTTTTATTTTGAAGGGACTAACCCCCTCCGCCTCAGCACACGAGCGCTGTAACCACTAGGTGGCGTCTGCATGGTTTTAGTCAGAAAAAGAGGCGCTCACTTCCTCCTTCTGAATGTTTTTTTAGTTGTTTTGTTGGCTGATGTGACCACTTAAGACAAGTTTTAAGACAAGTTTTAAGACAAGTTTAGAGCAGAATTTAAGTAGGACGGGTCGGCAACCTGAAATGTTGAAATATTGGACCAAAAATACAAATCAGTCTGGAGCCGCATGAGAATAATAAGCAGAAAGTGTGTCATGAGATGATAAAAAGTGACTTAAGAGGACTTAAAGCAGGGTGTCCTAACTTTTTCCACTGAGGGCCGCACACTAAAAAAATCACAGCAAGCGGGGGTCATTTTGATATATTTTTTATTTTAAACACCAATACAATACATGTATAGAAAATATACATTCAGGCCTCCAGTTAGTCCTCATAGGATTTTGCTCAAAAAAATATGTCTTTATTCAGTATTATTAGTTGTATTATTTTTCAAGTTTTAAATCTCTCACCTTTTTGAAAGCAAGAACTACTTCTTGGCTCCCAGTTTGATACACACTTCAATAAATTGCCAGAAATAGCCCATTTGCTCAATTTATCTTTAATAAATAAATCTATATATATATTTTACGGAAGGTTTTTTTGTAGAGAATAAATAATGAAAAAAAACACTTGACTGAAGGGTTTAAAAGAGGAGAAAACAGGAAAAAAATTCAAGTTTAAAACATAGTTTATCTTCAATGTCGACTCTTTAAAATTCTAAATTCAACCATAAAAAAAAAGAGAAAAACTAGCTAATTCGAATATTTTTGAAAAAATTAAAAAACGAATTTAGTAATTTTTCCTGATTAAGATTAATTTTAGAATTTTGATGACATGTTTTAAATGTGTTAAAATCCAATCTGCACTTTGTTAGAATATATAACAAATTGGACCAAACTATATTTCTAACAAAGACAAATCATTATTTCTTCTAGATTTTCCCGAAACAAAATTTTAAAAGAAATTCAAAAGACTTTGAAATAAGATTTAAATTTGATTCTAAAGATTTCCAGATATGCCAGAATAATTCTTTTAGAATTTTAATCATAAGTTTGAAGAAATATTTCACAAATATTCTTTGTCAAAAAAACAGAAGCTAAAATGAATTAAATTAAAATGTATTTATTATTCTTTAAAATAAAAAAAATAAATGTACTTGAACATTGTTTTAAATTGTCAGGAAAGAAGAGGAAGGAATTTAAAAGGTAAAAAGGTGTTTAAAAATCCTAAAATCATTTTTAAGCTTGTATTTTTTCTCTAAAATTGTCTTTCTGAAAGTTATAAGAAGCAAAGTAAAAAAAAAAAAGAATTTATTTAAACAAGTAAAGACCAAGTCTTTCAAATATTTTCTTGGATTTTCAAATTCTATTTGAGTTTTGTCTCTCTTAGAATTAAAAATGTCAATATAACATTTTTAAAGATTTAAGTTGAATGCTCTTTTTTGTCAAAGAAGATCCTGTTTTTTATGGGGAAAAAACACAAAAAATGCAATATTTTCACCCAATAACATTTTTAAGTGGAATATTTGCGATTATATAAGAATTGGAGCCTTAAAAAGCTCAATTACTCATAACACCATTGATTTTATTTATTTTTATTTTTGCGCAATGACACTTAAAACAAATCACATTAAAATAATTTTACTGTTTACTTTTAACACAATCATCTCGAGATCACCTTCAGATCAATCCGTCAATCATAAGTTGTATTCTTGTTTATATATGGCAAAAATTTCCTCCCCCAAAATATCTCAAAGTGGAATATTTTATGTGATTTTTTGGCGCCTTGAATAGGTCAATAATTCATAATGACAGATTTTGATTCATTATTATGTTTTAAAGAAAGAAATAGCCTGCATGGCAGCTTTGTGTTATTCAAGTAAACATTGCAACATTTTATTGCACCTGTTTGCTCTTTCATTACACTTTTTATGTTTTATTATTTTTTTTCAATAGTATTTTTAAACTGGGCTGTTTAAAAATGTCACTTTGGACACTCCTGACTTAAAGGAAACCAAATGAGCTCCAATATATCTACAAATGGGGCATGATGATGCAATATGTACATACAGCTAGCCTAAATAGCATGTTAGCATCCATTAGCATGCAGTGACCAAATATGTCTGATTAGCACGCCACACAAGTCAATAACAGCAACAAAACACAGCTAAAAGTTAAAAGTTTGGTGGACAAAATGAGACAGAAAAAGAAGTGGCTTAAAACACGTCTTAGAAGGTCGGAGAAAGTTGTAGATGTGAACCAGGGGTGTCCAAAGTGTTTACCCGCCCGCCACACATTCTGCAAAAATAGCAAAATAGATAATATTGCCCCAAAAAAAATTTAAAAAGTTGACACAAAGCTGCCATTTTTTTTGTCTATTTTTCTTTTCTTTTTTCCATTGCTCCAAAAAAAAAAAAATCTGTTATAATGAATTATTACTTAAAAAATGTCACTTTAAAATGTTTTATGTGTAAAAAAATATTGCATATGTTGTGTGGTTGGCATATAAAAACTAAGTTTTATTCGAGAAAAGAGTGTAAAACAAACAAAATAATAGTTCAAACGTGAAATCGACAGAAGTAGATCTTGTAATTTAAGTGTTAAAAGTAAAGAAATAATAATAAAAATGCATCACTTTATGAGCGGGGAACCTTTCGGATCTCAAATATATTTATTAGGGTTTTATTTCACTTTTCACTGTGATTACTCAAAAATATAAATAATACAAATCAATGTTGTCCTGCATTATGATCTTTTACGGCTCTAATTACTTAATTTTTTTACTATTTAAAACAAAGTTGTTTTTCACAGAAAAGCCATAAAACCTTATTTTTTATTACTTAATTTCAACTTGAAGTTGATATAGAGATTTACTGTAAGCATTCAATAATAATAATAAAAAATAACAATAATTTGACTTATTTTTAACATTTTAATGACTGAGACCCCAAAAGGTAAAATAAATAAAAATCCATATATTTTTTTATGGTTTGAAAATAAAAAAAATATGCAAATGACCCCGCATGATTACAACATTCCGTGTGGAAAAAGTTTGGACACCCCTGATGTAAACAAACTAGGGTGAGTTCAAGGACCGCCACAATGAGTAGGACAAAACGACGCTGGCCAAATACTTGAATCAGTGACGCATGTTTAATATAAACAATGTGCTTTATAACAATTAGGGAGGTTTGTGTCATGTTTGTCCTCCACAAACCAAATTAAAACAAAATACATATTTTTCCCGCTCATCTGTTTCCATTTTTCATGCATTTAAAAAAAAAAAGCTCCAAAGAGCCACTCGGGTTGCCGACCCCCGAAGTAGGAGAATTTATCAGCGGGAGTGGAAAATCCCCAGCGTTTTTGAACGCAGCACGCCGGGTTCCGACACGTGGCAGAGGTGGAATGCGGAAGTAGGCGGGACAGGAAGTGGTTCGCATGCTAACAAAGTGCAGTCGGGCGGCCATTTTGTGCCAAGTCACCGCCCACTTTGCCGGATGTTGCTGACTTTTGGGTTGAAAGGGACGACTTGTTCTGGACTAAATGCAACTTTGTGGTTCTTGGACTTCTCCGACAGGAAGTTGCTGGTGTGTAACATCACCCACAACACCACCTCCATCCTTTCAAAATAAAATACCCTTTTTTGCCTCTCTTGTCCTTCAACACTTATTTAACACACCTACCTGGTTCAAGTACACTTATTTAACACTTTAAGTGCACCTACTTTATTAAAGTCTACTTATTTAACACTACTACTTTATTCAAGTGCACTTATTTAACACTGCCTACCTGGTTCAAGTGCACTTATTTAGCGCTTTAAGTGCACCTACTTGATCAAAGTGCACTTATTTTACTATTATTTTAGTCACGTGCACTTATTTAACACCAAGTCCACCAGCTTGATTAAAGTGCACTTATTTAACAGTGTTACTTTATTCAAGTGCACTTATTTCACACTATTACTTTATTCAAGTGCACTTATTCAACACTTCTTTATTCAAATACACTTATTTAACACTTTAAGTGCACCCACTTGATCAAAGTGCACTTATTTTACTATTATTTTAGTCAGGTGCACTTATTTAACACCAAGTCCACCAGCTTGATTAAAGTGCACTTATTTAACAGTGTTACTTTATTCAAGTGCACTTATTTAACACTTTAAGTGCACCTACTTTATTCAACTACACTTATTTCACACAATTACTTTATTCAAGTGCACTTATTCAACACTTCTTTATTCAAATACACTTATTAACACTTTAAGTGCACCTACTTGATCAAAGTGCACTTATTCAACACTTCTTTATTCAAATACACTTATTTAACACTAAGCCCACCAGCTTGCTTAAAGTGCACTTAATTAACACTATTACTTTATTCAAGTGCACTTATTTAACACTTTAAGTCCACCCGCTTGATTATAGTGCACTCATTTAACACTATTACTGTATTCAAGTGCACTTATTTAACACTTTAAGGGCACCCACTTTATTAAAATATTGTTTAACACTATTACTTTAATCAAGAACACTTTATTTAAGTGCATCTACTTGATTACAGTGCACTTATTTAACACTGTACTTTATTCAGGTACACTTAATGCTTTAAGTGTACCTGCTTTATTCAAGTGCACTTATTTAACACTTTAAGGGCACCCACTTTATTAAAATATTGTTTAATGCTATTACTTTAGTCAAGAACACTTTATTTAAGTGCATCTACTTGATTACAGTGCACTTATTCAGGTACACTTAATGCTTTAAGTGTACCTACTTTATTCAAGTGCACTTATTTAACACTTTAAGGGCACCCACTTTATTAAAATATTGTTCAACGCTATTACTTTAGTCAAGAACACTTTATTTAGGTGCATCTACTTGATTACAGTGCACTTATTTAACACTGTTACTTTATTCAGGTACACTTAACGCTTTAAGTGTGCCTACTTTATTCAAGTGCACTTATTCAGCACCTTATTTAATAAAGTGCACTTTTTTTTCTTTAGATAATAAAAATGTAACATTTATGAAGGATTTAGAGAATAAATTAAATTAAACAATAAAAGTATAAGATTCTTGAAGGATTTAATAATGAAATAAACAACATTTATGAAGGATTTGCTCAGCTGCTGCTTTCTCTTCAGTTGCTGCACTTCACCTTCTTCTTCACCTCATTTCTACTTCCTGTCTTCCTCTTTGCACACTGCACACTTGCACACTGCACACCTGCACATTTGCACACCTGCACACTTGCACACTTGCACACTGCACACCTGCACACTGCACACTTGCACACCTGCACACTTGCACACTTGCACACTGCACACTGCACACTGCACACCTGCACACTTGCACACCTGCACATTGCACACCTGCTGGCTAGTTACTAGTCAATCAGCACCTGGACAGCTGGACGCCACTTAATGATGTCACTTGATGATGTCACTTGATGATGTCACTTAATGATGTCACTTGATGATGTCACTCCATACCTCGGCCCTCCACATGTGAAGATGTCAGTGGGTGGTGTCACTCCTCCCTGATGACTTCCATGCCCCCAGGTGTTGTCCATCCAGGTGGTCTCTCCTGCTGCCATCGTGCCAAGTGTCTACCTGGCAGGTAACATCACACACACCTTGCTTTTATTTCTTCCTTCCTGGGACAAACACAACTTTTGTAAAATAACTTTAACAAAATAAGTCTAGCAAAACAAAACAAAAGTCACCTGTTTGGATCGTCACCTTCCTCTCTAATTGGGTTCCACATAATTGTCACATCAATGATTAAAATATAACATTTATGGACGCTTTAAATAATACAAATTTAACATTTATGAAGAATTAAGATATTAAATACTCAACATTTAGGAATAACTGAATATTAAATACTTAATATTTATGAAGGATTTAGATAATATAAATATAAAAATAAAGGATTTAAATAATAAAAATACGTTTTTGTAAAGAATTTCAATGATAAAAATATAACATTTATGAAAGATTTAAATAATAAAAATACAAAAACTATGGAGGATTTAAATAATAGAAATGTAACATTTATGAAGGATTTAAATAATAAAAATATAATATTTTTGAAGGATTTAAATAATAAATCAAATAATACAAACATAACATTTATGAAGGATTTAAATAATAAAAATGTAACCTTTATGAAAAAATTTAATATTTAACAGTTATGAAGGATTTAAATAATAAAAATATAAGAATAAAGGATTTAAAAAATAAAAATATTTTTAATGAGGAATTTCAATGATAAAAATGTCAAATTTATGGAGGATTTAAATAATAAAAAATATAAAAATAAAGGATTTAAAAAATTAAAATATTTTTTTATGAAGAATTTCAATGATAAAAATGGAAAATTAATGGAGGATTTAAATAATAAAAATATATGATTTTTGAAGGATTTAAATAATAAATGAAATAATACAAAAATGACATTCATGGAGGATTTAAATAATAAAAATAAAAAAAATTATGGAGGACTTAAATAATAAAAATGTAATATTTATGAAGGATTTAAATAATGAATTAAATAATAAAAATATAACATTGATGAAGGATTTAAATAATACAAATGTAAAAATTATGTATGATTTAAATAATATAAATTTAACCTTTATGAACATTTTTAATATTTAACTTTTACGAAGGACTTAAATAATAAAAAATATATGAATAAAGGATGGAAATAATTAAAAAAAAAATTTAATGAAGAATTTCAATGATAAAAATGTAAAATATATGGAGGATTTAAATAATAAAAATATATGATTTTTGAAGGATTTAAATAATAAATTATATAATACAAAAATAACATTTATGGAGGATTTAAATAATAAAAATATATGATTTTTGAAGGATTTAAATAATAAATTTAATAATACAAAAATAACATTCATGGAGGATTTAAATAATAAAAATATAAAAATTATGGAGGACTTAAATAATAAAAATGTAATATTTATGAAGGATTTAAATAATGAATTAAATAATACAAATATAACATTTATGAAGGATTTAAATAATAAATTAAATAATACAAATATAAAAATTATGTAGGATTTAAATAATAAAAATGTAACCTTTATGAACATTTTTAATATTTAACTTTTACGAAGGACTTAAATAATAAAAATATATGAATAAAGGCGTTAAAATAATAAAAAAAAAATTTAATGAAGAATTTCAATGATAAAAATGTAAAATATATGGAGGATTTAAATAATAAAAATATATGATTTTTGAAGGATTTAAATAATAAATTATATAATACAAAAATAACATTTATGGAGGATTTAAATAATAAAAATATAAAAATTGTGGAGGATTTAAATAATAGAAGTATAATATTTATGAAGGATTTAAATAATGAATTAAATAATACAAATATAACATTTATGAAGGATTTAAATAATGAATTAAATAATACAAATGTAACATTTATGAAGGATTTAAATAATAAAAATATAAAATCATTTTGAAGGATTTGAATAATAAATCAAATAATAAAAATATAACATTGATGAAGGATTTAAATAATACAAATATAAAAATTATGTAGGATTTAAATAATAAAAATGTAACCTTTAGGAAAATGTTTCATATTTGACTTTTATGAAGGATTTAAATAATAAAAATATATGAATAAAGGATCAAAATAATAAAAAAAAATTTAATGAAGAATTTCAATGATAAAAATGTAAAATTTATGGAGGATTTAAATAATAAAAATATATGATTTTTGAAGGATTTAAATAATAAATTATATAATACAAAAATAACATTTATGGAGGATTTAAATAATAAAAATATAAAAATTGTGGAGGACTTAAATAATAGAAATGTAATATTTATGAAGGATTTAAATAATGAATTAAATAATAAAAATATAACATTGATGAAGGATTTAAATAATACAAATGTAAAAATTATGTATGATTTAAATAATATAAATTTAACCTTTATGAACATTTTTAATATTTAACTTTTACGAAGGACTTAAATAATAAAAAATATATGAATAAAGGATGGAAATAATTAAAAAAAAAATTTAATGAAGAATTTCAATGATAAAAATGTAAAATATATGGAGGATTTAAATAATAAAAATATATGATTTTTGAAGGATTTAAATAATAAATTATATAATACAAAAATAACATTTATGGAGGATTTAAATAATAAAAATATATGATTTTTGAAGGATTTAAATAATAAATTTAATAATACAAAAATAACATTCATGGAGGATTTAAATAATAAAAATATAAAAATTATGGAGGACTTAAATAATAAAAATGTAATATTTATGAAGGATTTAAATAATGAATTAAATAATACAAATATAACATTTATGAAGGATTTAAATAATAAATTAAATAATACAAATATAAAAATTATGTAGGATTTAAATAATAAAAATGTAACCTTTATGAACATTTTTAATATTTAACTTTTACGAAGGACTTAAATAATAAAAATATATGAATAAAGGCGTTAAAATAATAAAAAAAAAATTTAATGAAGAATTTCAATGATAAAAATGTAAAATATATGGAGGATTTAAATAATAAAAATATATGATTTTTGAAGGATTTAAATAATAAATTATATAATACAAAAATAACATTTATGGAGGATTTAAATAATAAAAATATAAAAATTGTGGAGGATTTAAATAATAGAAGTATAATATTTATGAGGGATTTAAATAATGAATTAAATAATACAAATATAACATTTATGAAGGATTTAAATAATGAATTAAATAATACAAATGTAACATTTATGAAGGATTTAAATAATAAAAATATAAAATCATTTTGAAGGATTTGAATAATAAATCAAATAATAAAAATATAACATTGATGAAGGATTTAAATAATACAAATATAAAAATTATGTAGGATTTAAATAATAAAAATTTAACCTTTAGGAAAATGTTTCATATTTGACTTTTATGAAGGATTTAAATAATAAAAATATATGAATAAAGGATCAAAATAATAAAAAAAAATTTAATGAAGAATTTCAATGATAAAAATGTAAAATTTATGGAGGATTTAAATAATAAAAATATATGATTTTTGAAGGATTTAAATAATAAATTATATAATACAAAAATAACATTTATGGAGGATTTAAATAATAAAAATATAAAAATTGTGGAGGACTTAAATAATAGAAATGTAATATTTATGAAGGATTTAAATAATGAATTAAATAATACAAATATAACATTTATGAAGGATTTAAATAATAAAAATGTAACCTTTATGAAAAATTTTAATATTTAACTTTTACGAAGGATTTAAATAATAAAAATATATGAATAAAGGCGTTAAAATAATACCAATATTTTTAATGAGGAATTTCAATGATAAAAATGTAACATTTATGAAGGATTTAAATAATAAAAACAAAAAAAATAAATGATTTAAAAAATAAAAATATTTTTTAGGAAGAATTTCAATGATAAAAATGTAACATTTATGAATTATTTAAATATTAAATATATAACATTGTAAACAAAATATTCAACAATAACAATACAATATTTATGAACAATTTTATAATAAACATTTATGAAAGATTTAGATAATACAAATAAAACAATAACAAAGGATTTAAAGAAGGAACATATTTTTATGAAGAATTTCAATGATGAAAATGAAATATAGAGGATTTATTTAATAAAAAAATAACATTTATGAAGAATTTAAATAATAAAAATATAAGATCAATGAAGGATTTAAATATTTAATATTTAACATTTATGAATGATTTAAATAATTAAAATAAAACATTTATGAAAGATTTAGATCATACAAATATAACAATAACAAAGCATTTAAATAAATAAATAAATTTTTTAAAAATAATTTCAATTATAAAAATTTAACATTCATGAAGCATTTAAATAATAAAAACATAACATTTATGGAGGCTTTAAATAAAGATATAACATTTATAAAGTATTTAAATAATAAAAAAATAAGATTTATAAAGGATTTAAATATTACATTTTCAACATTTATGAAGGATTTAAATAATACAAAATAAACATTAATCAAGGACTTAGATAATAAAAATATAACAATAAAATATAACAGTAACAAAGGATTTAAATAATAAAAACACATTTTTTTATGAAATAATTCCAATGTTAAAAATTAACATTTATGGAGGATTTAAATAATCAAAATACAAAATTTATGAAAAATTTCAACTATAAATTAAATAATAAAAAATAATAATATGTAACATTTATGAAGGATTTAAATAATAAAAATACAAAATTTATGAAAATTTTCAATTATAAAATAAATAATAAAAAATAATCATTGATAACATTTATGAAGGATTTAAATAATAAAAATGTTACATTTATGAAAGATTGGAATAATAAATTCAATAATAAATATATACAATTCTTGAAGGACTTAAAATTAAAAATTTAACATTTATAAAGGATTTCAATAATAATGAAGGATTTAAATGTTGAATATATAATATTAATGAAGGATTTATATTATAAACATTTACATTTATTGACAAATTTAAACAATAAATTCAAAATTAAAAAATGTAAGATTTATGAAGGATTTAAATCTAAAATATTTACAATTTATGGAGGATTTAAATAATAAAAATATAATTTAAATAATAAATAAATAATAAAAATACAACATTTATTAAGGATTTAAAATACAATGTATATTATTTATTATGGATTTAAATAATAAAAATATAACATTTATGAAGAATTAAAAAAAAAATTCAATAATAAAAATATAAGATTTATAAAGGATTTAATTATTAAACTTACAACAGTTATGAAGGATTTGAATAATAAAAATCTAAGATTTGTGAAGGATTTAAATAATAAAAATATAACAATAACAAAGGATTTAAATGAAAATATAATTTTTATGAAAAATTTCAATGATTTGAAATATAACATTTTATAGAGGATTTGAATAATAAAAAAAGATTTGTAAAGGATTTAAATTATATATTAAATAATACAAATGACGGATTTAAATGTTAAATATTTAACATTTATGAAGGATTTAAATAATAAATTCTATAATAAAAATGTACGATTCTTGAAGGATTTAATAATTAAATAAATAACATTTAAAAAATGGTTCAAATAATAAAAACATAATATTAATAACGGATTTAAATAATAAATCAAATAATAAAAATATAAGATTAATGAAGGATTTAAAAATTAAATATGTAACATATATGAAGAATGAATGTTTGAAGTGTTGTATCTTTGTTTTCTACCCGTCAACTGTCACTTTAGCATCTTTGTTTTCTACCTGTCAACTGTCACTTTAGCATCTTTGTTTTCTAGCCGTCAACTGCCACTTTAGCATCTTTGTTTTCTACCTGTCAACTGTCAGTTTAGCATCTTTGTTTTCTACCTGTCAACTGTCAGTTTAGCATCTTTGTTTTCTACCTGTCAACTGTCACTTTAGCATCTTTGTTTTCTACCTGTCAACTGTCAGTTTAGCATCTTTGTTTTCTACCTGTCAACTGTCAGTTTAGCATCTTTGTTTTCTACCCGTCAACTGTCACTTTAGCATCTTTGTTTTCTACCTGTCAACTGTCAGTTTAGCATCTTTGTTTTCTACCTGTCAACTGTCAGTTTAGCATCTTTGTTTTCTAGCCGTCAACTGCCACTTTAGCATCTTTGTTTTCTACCCGTCAACTGTCACTTTAGCATCTTTGTTTTCTACCTGTCAACTGTCAGTTTAGCATCTTTGTTTTCTACCCGTCAACTGTCACTTTAGCATCTTTGTTTTCTACCTGTCAACTGTCAGTTTAGCATCTTTGTTTTCTACCTGTCAACTGTCAGTTTAGCATCTTTGTTTTCTACCTGTCAACTGTCAGTTTAGCATCTTTGTTTTCTACCTGTCAACTGTCAGTTTAGCATCTTTGTTTTCTACCTGTCAACTGTCACTTTAGCATCTTTGTTTTCTACCCGTCAACTGTCACTTTAGCATCTTTGTTTTCTACCTGTCAACTGTCACTTTAGCATCTTTGTTTTCTACCTGTCAACTGCCACTTTAGCATCTTTGTTTTCTACCCGTCAACTGTCAGTTTAGCATCTTTGTTTTCTACCTGTCAACTGTCACTTTAGCATCTTTGTTTTCTACCCGTCAACTGTCACTTTAGCATCTTTGTTTTCTACCTGTCAACTGTCACTTTAGCATCTTTGTTTTCTACCTGTCAACTGCCACTTTAGCATCTTTGTTTTCTACCCGTCAACTGTCAGTTTAGCATCTTTGTTTTCTACCTGTCAACTGTCACTTTAGCATCTTTGTTTTCTACCTGTCAACTGCCACTTTAGCATCTTTGTTTTCTACCCGTCAACTGTCACTTTAGCATCTTTGTTTTCTACCTGTCAACTGTCAGTTTAGCATCTTTGTTTTCTACCTGTCAACTGTCAGTTTAGCATCTTTGTTTTCTACCTGTCAACTGTCAGTTTAGCATCTTTGTTTTCTACCCGTCAACTGTCACTTTAGCATCTTTGTTTTCTACCTGTCAACTGTCAGTTTAGCATCTTTGTTTTCTACCTGTCAACTGTCAGTTTAGCATCTTTGTTTTCTAGCCGTCAACTGCCACTTTAGCATCTTTGTTTTCTACCCGTCAACTGTCACTTTAGCATCTTTGTTTTCTACCTGTCAACTGTCAGTTTAGCATCTTTGTTTTCTACCCGTCAACTGTCACTTTAGCATCTTTGTTTTCTACCTGTCAACTGTCAGTTTAGCATCTTTGTTTTCTACCTGTCAACTGTCAGTTTAGCATCTTTGTTTTCTACCTGTCAACTGTCAGTTTAGCATCTTTGTTTTCTACCTGTCAACTGTCACTTTAGCATCTTTGTTTTCTACCCGTCAACTGTCACTTTAGCATCTTTGTTTTCTACCTGTCAACTGTCACTTTAGCATCTTTGTTTTCTACCTGTCAACTGCCACTTTAGCATCTTTGTTTTCTACCCGTCAACTGTCAGTTTAGCATCTTTGTTTTCTACCTGTCAACTGTCAGTTTAGCATCTTTGTTTTCTACCTGTCAACTGTCAGTTTAGCATCTTTGTTTTCTACCTGTCAACTGTCAGTTTAGCATCTTTGTTTTCTACCTGTCAACTGTCAATTTAGCATCTTTGTTTTCTACCTGTCAACTGTCACTTTAGCATCTTTGTTTTCTACCTGTCAACTGTCACTTTAGCATCTTTGTTTTCTACCTGTCAACTGTCACTTTAGCATCTTTGTTTTCTACCTGTCAACTGTCACTTTAGCATCTTTGTTTTCCACCTGTCAACCGTCAGTTTAGCATCTTTGTTTTCTACCTGTCAACTGTCAGTTTAGCATCTTTGTTTTCTACCTGTCAACTGTCAGTTTAACATCTTTGTTTTCTACCTGTCAACTGTCAGTTTAACATCTTTGTTTTCTACCTGTCAACTGTCAATTTAGCATCTTTGTTTTCTACCTGTCAACTGTCAGTTTAGCATCTTTGTTTTCTACCTGTCAACTGTCAGTTTAGCATCTTTGTTTTCTACCTGTCATCTGTCAGTTTAGCATCTTTGTTTTCTACCTGTCAACTGTCAGTTTAGCATCTTTGTTTTCTACCTGTCAACTGTCACTTTAGCATCTTTGTTTTCCACCTGTCAACTGTCACTTTAGCATCTTTGTTTTCTACCTGTCAACTGTCAGTTTAGCATCTTTGTTTTCTACCTGTCAACTGTCAGTTTAGCATCTTTGTTTTCTACCTGTCAACTGTCAGTTTAGCATCTTTGTTTTCTACCTGTCAACTGTCAGTTTAGCATCTTTGTTTTCTACCTGTCAACTGTCACTTTAGCATCTTTGTTTTCTACCTGTCAACTGTCACTTTAGCATCTTTGTTTTCTACCTGTCAACTGTCACTTTAGCATCTTTGTTTTCTACCTGTCAACTGTCACTTTAGCATCTTTGTTTTCCACCTGTCAACCGTCAGTTTAGCATCTTTGTTTTCTACCTGTCAACTGTCAGTTTAGCATCTTTGTTTTCTACCTGTCAACTGTCAGTTTAACATCTTTGTTTTCTACCTGTCAACTGTCAGTTTAACATCTTTGTTTTCTACCTGTCAACTGTCAATTTAGCATCTTTGTTTTCTACCTGTCAACTGTCAGTTTAGCATCTTTGTTTTCTACCTGTCAACTGTCAGTTTAGCATCTTTGTTTTCTACCTGTCATCTGTCAGTTTAGCATCTTTGTTTTCTACCTGTCAACTGTCAGTTTAGCATCTTTGTTTTCTACCTGTCAACTGTCACTTTAGCATCTTTGTTTTCCACCTGTCAACTGTCACTTTAGCATCTTTGTTTTCTACCTGTCAACTGTCAGTTTAGCATCTTTGTTTTCTACCTGTCAACTGTCAGTTTAGCATCTTTGTTTTCTACCTGTCAACTGTCAGTTTAGCATCTTTGTTTTCTACCTGTCAACTGTCAGTTTAGCATCTTTGTTTTCTACCTGTCAACTGTCACTTTAGCATCTTTGTTTTCTACCTGTCAACTGTCACTTTAGCATCTTTGTTTTCTACCTGTCAACTGTCACTTTAGCATCTTTGTTTTCTACCTGTCAACTGTCACTTTAGCATCTTTGTTTTCTACCTGTCAACTGTCACTTTAGCATCTTTGTTTTCCACCTGTCAACTGTCAGTTTAGCATCTTTGTTTTCTACCTGTCAACTGTCAGTTTAACATCTTTGTTTTCTACCTGTCAACTGTCAATTTAGCATCTTTGTTTTCTACCTGTCAACTGTCAGTTTAGCATCTTTGTTTTCTACCTGTCAACTGTCAGTTTAGCATCTTTGTTTTCTACCTGTCAACTGTCAGTTTAGCATCTTTGTTTTCTACCTGTCAACTGTCACTTTAGCATCTTTGTTTTCCACCTGCCGGCTCCTCATCACCACTTCAAGATGGCTGCCTAATTTCTCGCGTCACAGCAGCCAATGTTGCATCTACTTAGAAGACGTCCATATTTCCCATCCCCCCACTCAGGGAAACACCACACCCTGCCAGCCAATAGGAGCAAGCCCCGCCCTCTCCATCACATCATCTTCAGTTGCCTAGGCAACGAGGGAGGGAGCAGCTCCCCTCCCTTCCTCTCTCTTGCTCTCTCTCTCTCTCCCCCCCCCCCTCTCACCCCCCCTCCACTGCTGGTGTGAAAGGTGCCGCATCATCGCTGTCGCCCGCTAGCTTGTAGCGTTAGCATCCTCGCCCAACTGTGCCACCCATCTGGCCGTCCTGTCCTGTCCTCTTCTCTCACTGCGGAGGACTAGATGAGGTACGTTGTGTGTGTGTGTGTGTGTGTGTGTGTGTGTGTGTGTGTGTGTGTGTGTGTGTGTGTGTGTGTGTGTGTGTGTGTGTGTGTGTGTGGGGAGGTGACACCCTTGTTGCGGCGGCCATGCTGGCGTCTGGAAGGTTCCGGCACGTGTTCCCCCCCAAACTTAGCGAGGGAGTTACGCTTTTACCCACAATGCACCTGGGCCGGCTTCAAGGTGAGCGTGGGCGGGGTTTTTGTGTCGAGGTGACAACATTTTCACGCCGGTGTCGCCCCCAAAAAGTCACTTCCGGGCGTCCATTTGACGGGATGAAAAAAGTTCTCACGCCCCCCCCTTCCAAACGACAACCCCTTTTTTTCACGCCCCCCCCCCTGGAGTAAATGTTTATTTTTAATGTGCATGTGCCAAAATACTATTGACTAACATGAACAGTACATGATCGCTATTGCATCTCACGCCCCCCCTTCACTCGGCACCTAAGAACCCTAATTGTTTCACACCCCCCAACTTAATGTTTATGTTATGTTATTTTGATTTAATGTTTGTTTTATCTGTATGTGTCAAGATATACACTACTCAATATAGCCTCTCACGCCCCCCTGAATTTAATGTTTATATTTTTTCTGTATGTGTCAAGATACACACTATTCAATATAGCCTCTCACGCCCCTCTCAATTTGTTTTATTTTATCTTTATGTGTCAAGATATACACTATTCAATATAGCCTCTCACGCCCCTTTCAATTTCATGTTTATATTTTTTCTGTATGTGTCAAGATACACACTATTCAATATAGCCTCTCACGCCCCCTTTCAATTTCATGTTTATATTTCATCTGTATATGTCCAGATATACACTACTCAATATAGCCTCTCATGCCCCCTGAATTTAACGTTTATATTTTATCTGTATGTGTCAAGATACACACTATTCAATATAGCCTTTCACGCCCCCTTTCAATTTAATGTTTATATGTTATCTCTATGTGTCAAGATATACATTATTCAATATAGCCTCTCACAACCCCCTCAATTTGTTTATATTTTATCCGTATGTGTCCAGATATACACTATTCAATATAGCCTCTCATGCCCCCCTCAATTTAATGTTTATATTTTATCTGTATGTGTCAAAATATACACTATTCAATATAGCCTCTCACGCCCCCCTGAATTTAATGTTTATATTTTATCTCTATGTGTCAAAAATATACACTATTCAACATAGCCTCTCACGCCCCCCTGAATGTAATGTTTATTTTTATTTTTATGTATCAAGATATACACTATTCAATATAGCCTCTCACGCCCCCCCTGAATGTAATATTTATTTTTATGTGTATGTGTCAAGATATACACTATTCAATATCACGCCCCCCCCTGAATGTAATGTTTATTTTTATGTGCATGTGTCAAAATATACACTATTCATATAGCCTCTCACGCCCCCCTGAATGTAATGTTTATTTTTATGTGCATGTGTCAAGATATCCACTATTCAACATAGCCTCTCACGCCCCCCTGAATGTAATGTTTATTTTTATGTGTATGTGTCAAGATATACACTATTCAATATCACGCCCCCCCCTGAATGTAATGTTTGTTTGTGTCTGTATGTGTCAAGATGTAGCCTATTCCGTATAGCCTCTCACGCCCCCCCGAATTTAATGTTTATTTTTTATTTGTACGGTTTCAAGATCTATACTATTAAATATAGCCTCTCACGCCCCCTCTAAATGTAATGGTTATTTTATTTGTATGTTTCAAGATATACACTATTCAATATAGCCTCTCACGCCCCCCCCCCCCCCGAGTTTAATTTTTATTTGTATTTGTCCAGATATATGCTTTTCAATATAGCCCTCTCACGCCCCCCTAAATGCAATGTTTATTTGATCGGTATGTATCAAGATATAGACTATATCAGTTGATATCGGCCGATATCAACTAAAGAATTATGTCACAATGAAGAAGATGACAAAGATAGACATAAACATAATAACAGTAGTACTAATAGTATGGATAAGATAACAATAGTAGTACTACTAATATGGATAAGATATGCTCCAGCACCTCCTGCCGAGCCTGATAGGGACAAGCGGTAGGAAATGGATGGATGATAATGCTAGCAGGGAGCAACTGTATCGTCCTCTTCCTCGCGGTTGCATTATTTACATGGCGGCCATGTGGAAACTCCAGGGAGCTTCACGCCCTGTTTGTGCTGCTCGTGTGTGTGTGTGTGTGTGTGTGTGTGTGTGTGTGTGTGTGTGTGTGTGTGTGTGTGTGTGTGTGTGTGTGTGTGTGCGCTTTAAATGATTCACTCGGACTAAGTTCACCCTGAAGCTGTCTGAAGGTTTCAGGAAGACATGAAAATGAGAGAGGAGACTAAGTTGAGTCGTCAAAAAAAAATGACATCATTGATGAGGTCATCTATGACCTCATCGCCTGCAGCAGAATATAAATCGACGTTCAACAAGGCTGCCGTTGTTTTGGTCCACAATGCAACATTCTGGACTGCCAGTGAGTAAATATTACTTTCTAGTAGTCAGTAGTCATGAAGACTATTAGATGTAATAAATGTTACTTTACTATATTAAATGTAATAAATGTTACTTTACTACTCAACACATGACAATGTTACTGACAGGAACTAGAAAATATTACATTACTCGGCTTGGAAAATGTAAATATGTTGCTACTGCTGATAGGAAGTAGTAATTATAACATTATTACTGATAGGAAGTAGTAAATATGACATTATTACTGACAAGAAGTAGTAAATATGTATTATTCCTGACAGGAAGTAGTAAATATTATATTATTACTGATAGGAAGAAGTAAATATGACATTATTACTGATAGGAAGTAGTAATTATAACATTATTACTGATAGGAAGTAGTAAATATGACATTATTACTGACAGGAAGTAGTAAATATGACATTATTACTGACAAGAAGTAGTAAATATGTATTATTCCTGACAGGAAGTAGTAAATATTATATTATTACTGATAGGAAGAAGTAAATATGACATTATTACTGATAGGAAGTAGTAAATATGACATTATTACTGACAGGAAGTAGTAAATATGACATTATTACTGATAGGAAGTAGTAAATATGACATTATTACTGATAGGAAGTAGTAAATTTGACATTATTACTGATAGGAAGTAGTAAATATTATATTATTACTGATAGGAAGAAGTAAATATGACATTATTACTGATAGGAAGTAGTAAATATGACATTATTACTAATAGGAAGTAGTAAATATTACATTATTACTGATAGGAAGTAGTAAATATGACATTATTACTGATAGGAAGTAGTAAATATGACATTATTACTAATAGGAAGTAGTAAATATGACATTATTACTGATAGGAAGTAGTAAATATGACATTATTACTGATAAGAAGTAGTAAATATGTATTATTCCTGACAGGAAGTAGTAAATATGACATTATTACTGATAGGAAGCAGTAAATATGACATTATTACTGATAGGAAGTAGTAAATATTACATTATTACTGATAAGAAGTAGTAAATATGACATTATTACTGATAGGAAGTAGTAAATATGACATTATTACTGATAGGAAGTAGTAAATATGACATTATTACTAATAGGAAGTAGTAAATATTACATTATTACTGATAGGAAGTAGTAAATATGACATTATTACTGATAGGAAGTAGTAAATATGACATTATTACTGATAGGAAGTAGTAAATATGACATTATTACTGATAGGAAGTAGTAAATATGACATTATTACTGATAGGAAGTAGTAAATATGACATTATTACTGATAGGAAGTAGTAAATATTACATTATTACTGATAGGAAGTAATAAATATTACATTATTACTCATAGGAAGTAGTAAATATATACATTAATGCTTATAGGAAGTAGTAAATATATACATTAATGCTGATAGGAAGTAGTAAATATGACATTATTACTGATAGGAAGTAGTAAATATATACATTAATACTTATAGGAAGTAGTAAATATGACATTATTACTGATAGGAAGTAGTAAATATTACATTATTACTCATAGGAAGTAGTACATATATTATTCCATATCAGAATCAGAAATACATTAACAATCCCAGAGGGGAAATATTGTGTGGAACACTTGGATCGTGTGGAACATGTTGATTGTGTGGAACATGTTGATTATGTGGAACATGTTGATTATGTGGAACATGTTGATTGTGTGGAACATGTTGATTATGTGGAACATGTTGATTGTGTGGAACATGTTGATTATGTGGAACATGTTGATTGTGTGGAACATGTTGATTATGTGGAACATGTTGATTGTGTGGAACATGTTGATTGTGTGGAACATGTTGATTATGTGGAACATGTTGATTATGTGGAACATGTTGATTGTGTGGAACATGTTGATTATGTGGAACATGTTGATTGTGTGGAACATGTTGATTATGTGGAACATGTTGATTGTGTGGAACATGTTGATTATGTGGAACATGTTGATTGTGTGGAACATGTTGATTGTGTGGAACATGTTGATTGTGTGGAACATGTGTATTGTGTGGAACATGTTGATTGTGTGGAACATGTTGATTGTGTGGAACATGTTGATTATGTGGAACATGTTGATTATGTTGAACATGTTGATTGTGTGGAACATGTTGATCGTGTGGAACATGTTGATTATGTGGAACATGTTGATTATGTGGAACATGTTGATTATGTTGAACATGTTGATTGTGTGGAACATGTTGATTATGTGGAACATGTTGATTGTGTGGAACATGTTGATTATGTGGAACATGTTGATTATGTGGAACATGTTGATTGTGTGGAACATGTTGGTTATGTGGAGCATGTTGATTATGTGGAACATGTTGATTGTGTGGAACATGTTGATTATGTGGAACATGTTGATTGTGTGGAACATGTTGATTATGTGGAGCATGTTGATTATGTGGAACATGTTGATTGTGTGGAACATGTTGATTATGTGGAACATGTTGATTATGTTGATTATGTGGAGCATGTTGATTATGTGGAACATGTTGATTGTGTGGAACATGTTGATTGTGTGGAACATGTTGATTGTGTGGAACATGTTGATTATGTGGAACATGTTGATTGTGTGGAACATGTTGATTATGTGGAGCATGTTGATTATGTGGAACATGTTGATTGTGTGGAACATGTTGATTGTGTGGAACATGTTGATTGTGTGGAACATGTTGATTGTGTGGAACATGTTGATTATGTTGAACATGTTGATTGTGTGGAACATGTTGATTATGTGGAACATGTTGATTGTGTGGAACATGTTGATTATGTGGAACATGTTGATTGTGTGGAACATGTTGATTGTGTGGAGCATGTTGATTATGTGGAACATGTTGATTGTGTGGAACATGTTGATTATGTGGAACATGTTGATTGTGTGGAACATGTTGATTATGTGGAACATGTTGATTATGTTGAACATGTTGATTGTGTGGAACATGTTGATTATGTGGAACATGTTGATTGTGTGGAACATGTTGATTGTGTGGAACATGTTGATTGTGTGGAACATGTTGAGTGTGTGGAACATGTTGATTGTGTGGAACATGTTGATTGTGTGGAACATGTTGATTATGTGGAACATGTTGATTATGTGGAACATGTTGATTATGTGGAACATGTTGATTGTGTGGAACATGTTGATTATGTGGAACATGTTGATTATGTGGAACATGTTGATTGTGTGGAACATGTTGATTATGTGGAACATGTTGATTGTGTGGAACATGTTGATTGTGTGGAACATGTTGATTGTGTGGAACATGTTGATTATGTGGAACATGTTGATTGTGTGGAACATGTTGATTGTGTGGAACATGTGTATTGTGTGGAACATGTTGATTGTGTGG